>NW_001855859.1:2407-23790 GCF_000209125.1 Entamoeba dispar SAW760
TTTGTGCATTTGGATCATTTGAACTAGCAAGCATATCTCTTAAAGCGCGGACATTTGTTGGAGAATTCTTTTTAGCGACTTTCAAAGCGTCTTGATATTTTTCTAATTCTACATTAATTTGAATTTGTTTTAAATCAGATGGAATTGCAGCAATAAGTTTTTCTGGTTTGCCTTTGAATTTAGTTCTAACAGCCTTAAAGATTAAATCTGCTTTTTGTTCATCAGTAAGAGATGTATTTTGTTTTAAGAAATCAAGTAATTCAGGTTCTTTAGCAACTTCTATTAATTCTAAATAATACCCAAATGCAGTCTTAGGTGTTGTTTCATCATCACTTGGTGATGATAGTACTGCATTAATAATTTCATGTAATAATTGGAATCTTCTTTTCTCAAAGAAATATTCTGCAATTGTTGCAACATCAGTTGTAGATTTTAAATCAAAAACATTGACACGAGCAAGACCTTCATCAACCTTTTTCATTGAATCTAATAATTCCATTACACGTTCTTGTGCACCATATTTTTTAACCATCATTGTATGTTTAGCACGATCAATAACATTTCCACATCTTTCAATAATTTTATCAATTAATCCTAATACCTCTTTTCTTTTACCAATATCAGTGAAAGGAATAGTATTGAAATATTTAGATGACCCCATGTATGCTTTTTCATATAATTCAAGATGAAGAGTAATATCAAGATAAATATCCCATAATTCATTCTTTTCTAAGAAATCAAGTAAATGAGTAATATCTTCTTGATGTGTATCTTTTAACTTCTTTAATGTTTCTTTCATAATTTGATATTGTTTATTATCTAATAATGCTGGTAAATAAACTGTTTGGAAAAATGCATTTTCTGATAATTTAACTGGTTCTTCAAGTGCATAAACAAATGCCTTTTCAAATTCACCTTCAACGATATATTTATTAACAATCCATTGTTTATGTTTTTCGCATGGACAAAATTGGAAATAATATTTTGCTTCTGAATCCCAAGTAAAATGTTGTCCTCTTGTTTTTGATCGATTTTTATTATCAATAATTTGTTGTTTAATTTGAATCCATTGTTCATCTGGTTGTTTAATATTTTCAGGTGCAACTAATCCTTGTCCTTTACCATTTGATTTATTTGGAACTGATTTAGGATTACTAATAAAATTAACTAACATTTGACAAGATGCATTATCTCCAAACTTAGTATTTTTACCAATTTCCATATAAATATTTTCTACAATTTCCATTAATAATGGTTTATCTACTTTCTCTTTTAATTGATCAAATACATCTCTTGCTTGTTGGTATTGTTTTTGTTGTAACGTTTCATAAAATGATGTCATTAATACAGGGACATTATCTAATCCAAGACATTCTCCAATTGCCAAAGCATCATTCTTTCTAAAAACACTTTTATCATGTAATTCTGAATGTAAAGATTTTGCAATTTCAGTATTAGTAAATAATGTATGGAATGGAATACCTGAAGTAAAATGTGTTGTAGTCATTAGAGTGAAATAAACTCTAACTAATTGTTTTAAATGGTCCATTTTTATTTTCATATTTTTTAATGTTTCTTTTTTACATTCTTCTTCAGTTAAAAGTTCTTCAAAATATTGTAATAACTGATAAACAAGACATACCATATTTCTACTTTTTTCTCTTGATAAAACTTCACTTTGTAATTGATTAGCAACATTAAGACAATTTTCATAACAAATTCTTGATCCCATTTCAAGTGTAGGTGCTTGAGCATAAATTTCTTTCAAATTATTAAATAATTGACTATATCCTCCAACAAGATTCTTTTCAAAATTATCATAATATTGTTGTGTAGTTTCTTTGGCAAATGCCAATAAAAATTCTTCATCCCTTAGTCCTGAGAATTTACTTAATATATCATTTATTGACAATTTACTTTGATCTCTATTCTTTTGAACACACTCTTCTATAATCTTTAAAATATCTGTCCTTTTAGATGACATATATGATACAAATTCACTTGCTTCTTCTTGTGAGTCTCCATCTAAAATTACATAAATTGCTGTTACTATAATTTGTTTTTCTTTATCTTTTGGTGCGGGTTGAATAAAACT
Source organism: Entamoeba dispar SAW760 (assembly GCF_000209125.1). Taxonomy (NCBI): domain Eukaryota; phylum Evosea; order Mastigamoebida; family Endamoebidae; genus Entamoeba; species Entamoeba dispar. The sequence continues at coordinate 4,503 of NW_001855859.1, forward strand.
AAGACAGTCATAAGCTAATCTATATTTTTTCTTTTGTAAAAGTAAATCAACAGTACTAACATTAATATCAATTTCTTTTACTTCTAAAACCATTTCTATTTGATGTATTAAATTGGTTTTGTCATACATTTGTTTTAAATTAGCAGGGAAATTATCTAATGAAATTTCACTAACACATTCATTAAATAACTTCCAACATTGATTTTGAGTATATACACCTTGTTCTAATACTTTTACTGTTTGAATTAATCTTTTTTGTGGATTAGAAATTCTTATTAATACTGCAAAAATTTCATCAAATAAATTATTTGTTGGTGTTCTTTTATTTAATAATTCTGTTAATTGTAATGTAACTATTTTTTCTACTAAATCTTTAGATTTCGTTTGAACTGCATGAGAATAAGCATTAGTATAATCTGCTTTACTGAGATAATAATTTGCCATTGTATCATGGAATTTTTCATTACCTCCAACACTTGGATCTAATAATACTTTAAATGCTTCCATTGAATACAAATTAAAATTAACATTAAATTCTCCATTTCCTGGATTAAATGCACTTTCAAGTTCTCTGTATTGAGTTAATTTCATTTCAACAAATTGTCTTAATGTTTCTGGTAATGAATTAATAATTTCAGTATCAAAAACTGGTATTTTAAAATTAGTAGGGTCAACAGAGAATAGTGCAAATACAATAGCAAGATCATCTCTTCCCATATCATGTAATAATGTTTGTGTAAATGAATCTAATTTTCTTGTTTTTTCAATAAGAATTGAATAAACAATTGATCCAAATAAATCAATTCTAAACAACTCACACATTTCTTTTGCTGCTTCTGTTTCATGTTTTTCAAAGAATAAATAATCAACAATTTGTTGTGGAGAAACTGTTTGGATTAATTGAATGGCACACGTTGACTTACAATTCCATAACTCCCAATATTCTTGCATGTGGTGATTTAACTTTAATAAATATTCTACAAATTTTATAGTCTTATCATAAACAGGTGCTTGGAATAATAATGTTTGAATTTCTTTTAATTCTTTTTCTTCATTTTTAATTTCTACATTACCAGAATTATCAAATAATTGTTTTAATCTATTTGACGCTTCTTTTAATATATTAATATTTTCAAATGTATAATGTGGATCTTCACTAAGTAATAATCTAGTATATGAAGTAAGTGTATATCCTGATGTATAAATCTTTTTAAATAACTGATGAATATCAGTTAATTCTTTAGGTGTATTTTCGTCAATAAACTTTTCACATTCAGTAAAAAATTCTATTGAATTTTCTTGTGGATAAGTATGAATTGCTTCTAATAACATTGCTAATTGATCAACTTTTGTAGCATTTGGAACTGCAAGAAGTGCTTCAATAAATTCTTTTGCTGGAAGACCTTTTTGAAGAAGTGTATTCATTTGTGAATAAGTAATTAATGATTGACTTGCTGGTGGATCAAGAATATCTAATGGAATTGGGATATGGCGAGATAATGAAAGACTAAGAAGAGTATCTGAATCACTAAGAAATAGTGTTAATGGATCTTCAACAAATGGAAGAGATGATAAAGTATTTAGTCTATGAAGTAAAAATTTCATTTGTTTAGAAAATTCTTGATTTATAACACTAGAGTTGTAAGATAAGACTGTTCTCACACTTTCTACATTTGGTTGACTTTGGAAAATTTCGTATAATACAAGTTGAACAAAACTTATTTGTTGTTTTTCATTTAATGAATTTAATACCTCTCCAAAAGTAGAACGTAATAATGTTGAGGTTTCTCCTAATGAATTTGAAAAAGAGTTATGAAGATCATTAACATATTTAATACATTTTAACATAGCATAGTCATTACTAAATATTGATTTATAAGCATCATTTTCTTCAATTAATTGTAATAGTTCATCTAAATGTTCTAATACTCCTGTATGATGTAACATAATATAAGGTAATGAATATTTTCCAACTAATAATAACATTGGATGAATTGTTTGAACATTCATTTCAGTTAATTTATTACAAAGAATTAAATGAAATTTTAAAACTTTAATTTTTTCAGATGATAATGTATTCCATCCATTTAATTTATCATCACTTGTATTTTCTTTAGATAATGAAATTAATAACTCAATAATCTTTAAATTTCTTGGATATTTCTCAGCAATTTCAAGAATCAAAACTGGAACTAATCTATTAAAATAATGTCCAAGAATACTCATATGTCTTTGAATTATTTCTGAATCACTTTCTGCTAATGTATGTTTTCTTGCAATTTCATCAATAGCATCAAGAGCTGTTTTGTATGGAGTTAATAATACATGCTCATTATTATAAACAGTACTTTTATAATATAACTTCCAAAATATAGATTGATCATTATATAAAGTTGAAGTGGAATCAGTTAAAATAGGATTTGTAAATAATGTTTTAGAAAAACTAGAACATTGAGTTCTATACAATTCTAAGAAATGATAAAAGAAATGACTCCCAGATAAGAATAATGATTGAAGAATACTTGTAAAATTTAATTTAGGTGTTTGGTTAAAACAAAATTCAGACTTATTTAAGAATAATGTAAATAATGAGTCAAATGTTTTATCATAACGTTCATCAATATTAACTAAAACTCTTAAAACTTGATACAATGTATTATAATCTTCTTTAGAAAGTAAACTATTAAATGTATCTAAATATGCTATCAATACATTTGCTGTTACTAAATCATTTTCATTTACTAATTTTACAAGCTCTTGACATAACAACCCAAAATGAACTGGATTCTTTTGAAGTCCTTCACAAAGGAATTGAACTTCTTCTTGTCCTAAATGAGCAACTGAAGGATCATTAACGATTGCATAAAATGAAGTAAAATATCGTTTTCTATCTTCAGGAATATCGGTAATGGGGAAAATTGCATCTACAAGAAGAATACCAAAATGTATTTTTTTTTCAACTACAACAAGGTCTAAAGTAAAAAGTGATTCATCAGATTTTTCTGAACTATCTTTGAATGATTTATACAATAAAAATGAGAGCCATGCTAAATGAAATACAGAAGGAATATCTTCTGTAGCATTCCAGCTTGATGGAACAGCACCATTACAAAGATTAATTAATAATGAAATAACCCAACTTTTATCATTTTTTTTATAGAGTTCTTTCATAACAGCAGAAGCTGCATGAAACTTTCCATGTTTTAAAAGTTCATGAACAAGTGAATGAGATTTATTAAAATCATCAGCAGTAAGGAATGGGAAAAATGATGACATTAATTAGATTTTTAAGATTCTGATTCTTTTTTTGTGAATTGGGAAATTCGTTTTTTCTCAAAAAAAAGTAAAAACAAAAAAATATCAAAAAACAAAATTAAAAAGATGGTATTAAAATTATAATAAAAATATTAAAAATATTATTATTTGAGTAATTAACCCTATTAATTTTCATTGAAAAAATTTATAATCAATCCAACAAAGGATGAGTTCAAGACCATTTGTCACCATTTATGATGGAATTACTGGAGAAGCTGAAAAAACACCAGTTAGACTTCCAGCAGTTTTTCTTGCACCAATTAGAGGAGATGTAGTTCATTTCGTTTATAGAAATCAAAGTAAAAACACTAGACAACCAGAAGGAGTATCAACTGAAGCTGGTAAACAACACTCAGCTATTTCATGGGGAACTGGAAGAGCTGTAGCTAGAATTCCAAGAATTAGTGGATCAGGATCAGGAAGAAACGGACAAGGTGCTTTTGGTAATATGACTAGAAAGGGTCATATGTTCTCTCCACTTAAGAACTTCAGAAAATGGCAAAGAAAAACACCAAAACAAATGAGAAGATTTGCTGTTGCTTCATGTATTGCTGCTTCAGCTGTTCCAGCTCTTGTTTCAGCACGTGGACATCATATTGCTGGAGTACCACAAATTCCATTAGTTGTTAATTCAAAATCAATTTCAGTTATTAAGAAGACCAAACAAGCTGTTTATCTCTTAAAGAAAATTAATGCTTATTCAGATGTTCTTAAAGTTATTGCTTCAAAGACTGTTCGTGCTGGTCAAGGAAAAATGAGAGGAAGAAAGATTAAGGAAAGAAAGGGACCATTAGTTGTTTATGGTAATGATGATCTTCAAGCTGTTAAAGCATTTAGAAATATTCCAGGTGTAGATACATGCCGTGTTGAAAATCTTTCAGTTCTTAATCTTGCACCAGGATGTCATATGGGTAGATTCATTATTTGGACAGAATCAGCATTCAAGAAACTTAACACTATCTTTGGAACTCAAAAGAAGATGGCACAAGGTAAATCAGGATTTAGAATTGCTCATGCTCAAATGGCTGTTCCAGATATGAAGAGAGTTGTTGTTGCTGCTGAAAAAGCTAAACTTCTTAGAGCTAAAATTGTTTTACCAAAAGTACCAAAGAGAACAAATCCACTTAAGAACTGGGCTGCTATGGTCAAATTAAATCCATATGCTAAAATTGCTTCACATAAACTTGCACAAGTTGCTAAAGCACAAGCAGCACATAAAGCACAATATGCAGCTAAAGTTGAAAAGATTCTTGCAGCTAAGAAAGAAGCATTAAATCAATCAGTTGCTAAGAGATTTGTTAAAGCACAAAAAGTAGATGGAAAGGTTGTTAAAGTAAAAGTTGAAAATAATCTTCTTAAAGGTACTGTTAAGAGAACTGCTAAACAAGCTGCTTATATGAAGAAGTATGATGGAATCGTTAAGGCAAATGCCAAGAAATATGCTGAAAAAATTGGATTCTAAATTTAATTTAAAACAAATGGTGATGATAAAGAAAGTATTTAGGTTTTTTAAGAAAAAGATGATTTCACTTTTAACTCATTTTCAAAAGAGAAAAGTATGGAACTAATAACATCATACAATAGAAAAACTTCTTGGTACTTCCAATTATTTTATTATTTTCCTCTTTATAAAACAGTTCAACCATTGTATGAAATTGTATTTCAATTTATTCCTTTTAAAATGAATATACTTCAAACAATAAAGTCTTGTCCAATAATGATCAAATTTATTTTATTTAAAAAATATCCAAAGTTATTTAATTTGTTTAACTCTAATTGGAAAGAAAGGGCGTTATTTAAAATCGCTAATAGTACAGTAAATATTCAAATTCCGTTGTTTATACAAATTTCAATTTAAAGAAGTTTTTGATTGTTTTTTTTTAATGAACTAAAAAGGAAAAGAAAAAAACAATATATTTTAGTTCATGACAGAAGAAATAAAGGACATTAAAGAAAATAAAGAAATGAAAGAATTAAAAGAAGTAATTCGTAGACAACATGAAGTTCTTTTAAAATTAAAGAAAGAAAGAGAGATAATGGAAAATGAAATAAAGGCATTAAAAGAAGAAAAAAAAGAATGGTTAATTGAAAAAGAAGAACTTAAAGGAGATATTCAATGGAGAGAAGAAGCAATAACAATAAGAGAAGAATTGTCGTTAGTTGCAGAAGAATTAGAAAATTGTCAAAAACAAAATTTAAATTTAAGAAGAGAAAATGATAGTCTTAAAAGTGCAGGAGAAGAGGCGTTTCAAATTAAAAAAGAAAAAGAAGAATTAAAAAAGAAAGTAAGTGATTATGAAACTAAAATATTAACATTGGTTAAAGTAGTTGAGCAATGTAAAATTAAAGTTAATAATCAAACAGAACAAATGATGAAATTACATATTCAACTTGATGAAGAAAAATTAAAAACTGAGAATTGGAATAAAAAGTGTTGTGATATCTGTAAAAAAGTACAAATAGAAATAACGCCAGAAGCTATTATTGATAAACTAGAAGAAACAATGAATAAAATTAAACAAATGAAAATACAAGTTGAAGACTATAAATTTAGATATAATAGAGCAATTGAAAGAATGTCTGATTTAGAAAAAAATGATAGTTCATCAATAAAAGATATTGTTTCAGAACAAATACATGAAAATAACTTTATTGAGTAAATTCTTTATTTCCTTTTTTAATTTGTTTTAATTTATTTTAATTTACTTTTAAGTTTGAAAAACTAAAAATTAATAAAATAAATTGTATTTAAAATGGATAATGAATATACTGAACAAATAGCAAAAAAAACTAATGAATTAAAACGTAGAAGTGTTCAAATTTCTCAACACATTAATACAGAAGATAAAGAAGTTTTAGAAAAATTTCAAGAAGAAATGGAACGAAATATTGATAAAGTAAATACTAGTAAAACTTCAATAAATTCAGTTTCTAAAAAACAAAATTCAATTGGGTGGTTTGATTTAATTTATATTGTAATGATATTATTGTTAATAAACTATTTAATGGGAATTTTTATGAATATATTTCATAAATAAATTATTAATTGAATTTATCTCTTTTTATTTAATATTGTAACTTGATTTTAATTTGAAATAATCTTTTTATAATTTGTTATTAGATCCTTTTTTTCATTTGTTAAAAAATTTAATTGTTTTTCAATTGGTATTATTATGAATAGTAAAAAAGAATAATAAAAAAAAAAAGAAAACCCTTAAAAAAAAGAAAAAAAGAGGGTAATAAGATCAAGAAAAACTCCATATTTCCAAAGCCAAGTCACAGCCATGGGAAGGTTTGTTAATTTATAAAGTAATGATATAAAAAAAGAAAACTAAAAGAATAGAATGTATAATCCAGGTAGAGGTATTAGCAGAAGATGCATTCCATATAGAAGAACAGCCCCATCATGGTTAAAAACAAGTACACTTGAAGTTATTGATGAAATGTGCAAACTTGCTAAAAAAGGAATTGCACCATCACAAATTGGAGCAATTATGAGAGATACTCATGGAGTTGGATTAATTAAGAGTGTAACAGGATCAAAAGTACTTAGAATTCTTAAGCTTGCAGGACTTGCACCAAAAATTCCAGAAGATCTTTATTTCTTAATGAAGAGAGCTGTTTCAGTTAGAAAACATCTTGAAAAGAATAAGAAAGATAAAGATGCCAAGTATCATTTGATTCTTATTGAATCTAAGATTCATAGATTAACAAGATACTATAAATCAGCTAAAGTTCTTGAAGCATCATTTAAATATGATGCCAATACTGCTTCTGCTATCGTTTCTTAATTTCGTTAAAGTGAAGATTTTGGTAATGTGTTATTACTGGTTTTTCATTGTTTAAAAAAGTAAAGTATTTTTATTTCTTTTAATAGTTCAAAAGAAATAAGTATTAAAAAGTTGTATTCAATATAATTTTATATTTTTAATATCCTTAAAATTCATTTTCTAATATTCTTAAGTTGTGGTAATGTTGTTTGGTTAATAACGGTTTAAAGTAAGAGAATGTCAATAATTAACTTTACTTGCAAAAGCAATTTTCTTGTATCACGTGTGATAGTATAAAACAAAACAATTAATATCAAAATATAATCACACAAATTTAAGCTTAAAATTCAAATTAAAATATTTGGATAACACTTAGTTTTAAATTTAATAAATTTTAAATTAAATCTAAGTAATAAAACAATTCATTATTTTTTAATAAAAAGAAATTGATTTATGTTTAAATTATGAAGGATAGAAAAAAATAATTAACGTATAAATAGATTGTAAAGCAAAGTGCTAATATTATCTTTTTATTTTGAATGTTTTATTAGTTTTATTGAGAAAAAAAGTGTTTGTATAGAGGCTGTAAATGTTGCATTTTGAAGTGATGACTGTGTTAACGTTATGTATTGGTTTTCACTAAATTTCTTATTCAGGATCTGGACAATAGTTAATTGGAGAAATAGTAATATTATTTCCTTAAACATGGTTGATGTCAGATAGACGCCACTGTTTTTTTTTTTTATTGGGATTATATTATTCCAAGAATAATAATTTGTTAGTAAAAATTCTCTTTATAACTATGAGTTTATTTGAAACATTAATTCTTTTGGTATTACTTAGATATTTATTTAATACTGCATTTAATTTCTAAAATAATGCATTTTTTATATTATAGTTTATAATTACACTTCTTATAATCTCGTATACAATGATTATGCTTTTTATTTGGATATTACCAATATGGTTGTTTCTTTATAACACCATTTGTATTACTTGGACAATAATTTTTGTGTTACTGTTTTTTGAGTAATCGTATAATTTGTTAGTGTATTTGTTTTTTTTCGTTATAAATTAATTTATTTGGTGTGTATTAAACAAGAGTAAACTTTAATTATAATTGTTGTACTATAAAAAATTAGGTTATAATATTTAAGTAATCACTAAACGGTATTTTATTTAAACGATTTGTTTATTCATTATTTGTTTTTCTATTAATCAAGTTACTTTTAATAATTTGAATAAACAAAAATAATTTAAATTAATATTTCATTATTCAATACATATAAGTTCTTTTGCATTTTCAAATAGATAAAAATTTTATAAAATCTATATAAATTTAATCAAATTATTTAGTTGAGTAGCTTAACAACAACATTATATTTTTAAGACAATTTATATTATTTGTAGCACTGTTATTTCTGACTTACTTCTTCCATAAATTCAACTACCTCTTATAATAACATTTAATCTATCTTCACTAAACAAAGGAATTTATTTTTCAAATATTTTTTTAATTATGAATATAGAAATTATTGTTATTTTTAATTTAAATTTATTATTTAGTTTATCTAGTCAAAACAAAAAAAAAGAATAACAAAAAATTAATTTGACTTGATAATTCTTGGACAGAATAAAGTATCAGAGGTTTTAATTTTGAGCTACAAACTGATTATCAGTTTTTTCTTGTTCTTGATTATTACCTTCATTGTCAACTATAAAATTATTGTCCATACCATTAATTTCATTATTACTTCTATTAACAACACCACTAATTTCATTATCACTGTCATTAACAATATCATTAACTTCATTCTCATTATTTTCATTTATAGCACGAGCGTTGGGATCCATTTCTTGATGGTTTTGTTGTTCTGTTTTATTGGTTTCTGTTTCATCAATAATAGTATTGTGTTGAGGGTCATAAGGATTCCAATAGGGATATAATGATAAAAAGAAAGTAAGTAAAGGTTTAAATTTGGAGCTGTGTTGACGATCAAAAGTGAAATGAATTGTAACAATTTTTTTTAAGCACCTAACATGAATGAGTAATGAAAGACTAATAATATAAAATAAATAAAAACAAACAAATAATGTAATAAAAATAATATTCCAAATAGAACTTTTCTAAAATTACTAGTCGAGATTATAAACCAAAGAAATATTAATTCAAATACAGTATAATTGATGAAATATTTATTAATGAACTTAACTTTATTTTTTAAATGGTTATTATAAAAGTTTTCCAACTTTTCATTAATACTTAAAGGAGTTGTAAATGTAGCATAAAGGTATTCAAAATCACCAAGAGTATATAAATAAGTATTGTCATCAATAGGGATTTGATTAGGGTCATCATCTTTTCTAATTTCAATACAAGAAATTTTTGGATGAAGAGAGTGAAATCTTTGAATTGCTTTTTTTACATCACTGATTCGTGATTGAGACATTTCAATATTATTGAACTCAAGGTCTTTTGTTGGTTTTCCTGTTATTGAATTTGCTTTAATAATAAAAGAACTTTTAAATGGTTTTATGTTTCCACAGTCATTGTTTGTCCCATCATTGTTATTATTTAAATTATGAATTCCACTATAATCTGTGTTCATTTTGGTGATGTCTTAATATATTATTTTTAGTTTTTCTTTTTTTTTTAAATTTGGAAAAAAACTTTAAAAGAAACTCATGTCAAAAAGAACATCAAAACCACACAAATCCTCAAAAAAAGTTACTAAAAAAACAACATACCCACACTATGAAAACAAAAAATTCAATGAGGACAGTGTTATTGGAGTAAGTGGATTTGGATTTGAATTTGATGTAGTTCTTTCAATAGTTTTATTAAGAAGTGTAAACCAATTTAAGCGGTCTTCAATTAAGTTCTTACATTCAAAGGAGGAAATGAAAGGATGTGATGTTGTTCTTGGATATGGTGGACAATATGATCCATCATTAAATTTATTTGATTATCATCAAAAGGGATTTAATAATAAATATCCAGGCTCAACATATCTAATGACTTGTTCATCAATGGTATTCCTTAAATTTGGAAAAGAGATTGTTAATTCTTATTGTTTTAAATACATAGATCCCAAAGGTAAATCAATAAAAGTAACAGATGAAATCATTCGATTAGTTTGTAAATTTTATTATCTTAATCGTTTAGAATCAATAGATGCTATTCTTAATGGTGTTTTATGTTATAATGATCCAATAAAATATGAGTCATTAACAGATGGGATTTATGTTACATCTGATTATTGTACAACTATTGATGATATTGAATTAATTGTTGCAAATGAATATAAAAACTTTCACTCAACAATGAATTTAACAATAGAAACAGCAACGTTATATCATCCAGTAATTCGAAAGGCTAAAGAGTCATTACAACAACAAGGTCTTTATAAAAGAATTTTGTTTTGTGATCAATCAGTAAATAATTCTTTGGTAATTGAAGTAGAGAAAGAGCTAAAATGTGAAGGAAATTTTTTATTCTTTATTAGACAGTCTCCAAAAGGATGTTACATTTTTTCTATTAATGAAACACAATTTGTTAACCGTAAAAGTTTACCTAAATCATGGAGAGGTAAAGAAAATGAAGAATTAGAAGAAGCTTGTGGAGAAAAAGGAGCATTTTTTTGTCATCATAGTGGTTTCATGTTATCATGCTCAAACCTTAATGTTGCAAAAAAACTTGCTATTAAAGCAATGACAGAAGAATAAAATTAAATGAAATAAACTAAGAAAAAAATCAATTTAAATTTGTTGTAATTTGTTAAATAATTCTGAGCCATATTGACTTATACCTTGACCAATATATTGTTCATTCCATTGTAACTTTTCACAAATAAAACCTGCTTGTTCTTTAGTGAAATTAGAACCCATGACTTTTAAGATGAGTGTCATTCTTACTACTGCCATTCTAGAATCATAATTTGTAGATTTAAGGAATGGTAACACCTCAGCTACTGATAATTTAGTAAGATTACTAACATTATTAATTGCATCAATAGCATCCTTTGTTTGTTGAACAACAACAAAAGGAATATCTCCTTTAAAGAGATGAAGGTGTTCATTAATAATAATATTATCTGGAGTAAGAATGAACGTTCTATAGAAATTCATTTCTCTTGAGTTCAATTCACATTTTCCAAAAGCAGTAATATTTAATACAGTTGGAAAGAGTGGTGGAATTTGTATTTGGCAAACATCAAATGCAATGTTATTCATTTTATGTGTACAGTGTTCAAATTTATTAACAAATAATGGAGCAATTTTAGGACCAATATATAATCTTGATACATATTCATTTTGAGCAAATTGGTTTGCATGATTTCTATTTGAAGTAGAAAGGAATGTAGCTACACCATCAGATAATGTCAATGAAAATATTGAAGAAGGGTTATAAAAACGAATAAGATCACCAGGATTCTTATCGAGTAATTCAAAGTATTGAGTTAAGAATCCATTTGCATAAGAATAAATGTCAAATGAAGCAAAATATCCAATTTCAATACTTGGGAGATTATTATTAATACTGATAGGAAATTGGAATGCAGTTCCTAATGGCTTTTGATCTAAAAGACGCATTTTTTTAAAATATGTTCTAATTTGGCTAAAGAGGTGGGAAATATATTCTTTAAGTACAGCATAACTGGTTGAATAGAAAAGAGAGAAGTAGAATACTATCTGTATCCTAAAACAAAATGAAATATTATACTCCTCAAAAAGATAGATTTAATCAAATTAAATAAAAAAATTAACAAACAAAAGATAATTTGGGTCTTGAGTAATTGGATTGTTCAACAATGTTAAAACTTCAAGTGGTAAATCTTTAATATGGTCTAATTGATCTACTTGTCTAATTGAATTATTTGTTAAGTCGAGACCCATTAATGAAGGAAATAATCTACCAAGATTTTTAAATGAAACTAATGAAGTTAAATTGTTATTACAATAATGAACTGCTTTTAGTGCTGGTTTTGAAAGGGCAATTAATTCAAAAATTTTGTTTAAAGCAACGTTATCAAAATTACGTTGATACCCAAGTGCTTGTAATTTTTGTTGAAGATTATCCAAATTAATTGAGAAGTCTCCTGCAGTATAACATCTTGAAATAAGTTCTTTAACTACAGATTGAAGCGATGTTGCTTGTGGTTGTTGTTGCATTTCACAAATAGAGACAATTGAGTTGTCATAGTTATCACCATTTAATCTTAATATTTGTTCAACAAGATTTGGAAGTGAAACTGAAACAGTAAAAGTACCATTATTTCCATTTACAAATATATTCTTTTTAATATTTTGACCTGCCCGACTTAACCAATTTACAAGTTGTTGAGATGTACCAGTAAATCCAGTAACACTTAATTTTGTTGTATTTTTCTTTTGGAAAGTACGTTTAGTATTTCCTTTTGATTTGTGGGAGTTCTTTGCCATTGAATATGTTATTTTAAGTTCTTTCATCACTAATTTTTAGGGTTTCTTGACTTCATTTTTTTCTTTTGATTTTTTCATAAATTAATAAAACTTTATTTTCATTTTCTTTTCTTTTTTTAACAAAAACTCAATTTTTAAACTTTTTATTATATTTTTATTTATCATTGTATAATTCCTATGAATTTGTATCATCATAACAAACTCATTTTTTGTTACTACTTTTGTACTACTGTTATTTTAGTGGTTGTTGTCTTGAGTCATCTTTCTATGTTTAATTTATGTTTTTATATTTTTGAGTATTTATTTATCCCTTGTACTTTTTGTGTAAGTCATGTTCCTTTAATGTGTTTTACTTATTTTTTATCATTTCTAGTATCAGATAGTATATTAACAAGAGGTATCAACTTAAAAAACAAAAATAACAACGCTTTATAATAAAAGTTAATAAAAAACTAAATGTATGATTATAGAAGAGGGCATGAAATTGTAATAGTTGAGAGTTAACAGTTAGCGCTTTAGTTTAGTCAGTAGAAAATAATAAAAGTATAAACATCATTTTTTCTTAAGTATAATACTGATAAATATATTTCCTCTTTTGTTTTGTTTTCTTTTTCTACTTTAAAATTATCTTTACAACTTCTTGTTTATTTTAAGTCAAACACTTAACTTGTTCTTCAATTATCTTTTATTTTATTGTACCCTCTCTTTTGTTCCCTATTTTTATTTGATTCTAGTCTTATTTTTTGTTCAATTATTTTAATATTTTTTTGTAAAATACTAATGTTGCTGTCTTTTCTGTGTTTCTATTTCACATCCTTTTCACAATTAATTATTATTTTTTTTCTTAGTTTTCTTTTGTTTTTTTTTCATAATGGGAATTTCTTAACATCTATCAATAACCAAAATAACAAACAATAAAAAATAATATATTATCAATTCTTTTAATTTTGTATTAAAAATCATTGTTTGAAATAAAACCAAATGAAACATATGAACAAGCTATTAAAAGTGTGGAAGGGATATTTGATAGGATGGAGAAAGTGGTTGGAAGAATAATACTGGTAGAAATGAAAGGAATGAATAAATAGAAAAGAAATAAAAATAATAGAAGAATGTAATGATGATAAAGAAATATAATAAAACAAAAGATGACATAATAAATACAGCTCCTGAAATAGAAGGAAAGAATATCAAAGATAAAATTAGGGAAAAAATAAAGTATATAAAAAACTAGACAAAATATAAAATATTTAATATATATTGATTCGGAAGTTGTTAATAGGAAATAAGATAAGTCATATTAAATTAGAGTATAGTAAATAAAAAAAAAACAGGTAATAACTATTATTGGAGATACAGATAGAAACAATTTTTGAGGATATGTTAATGAGAAAATTGATGAAATTTTTAAAAATATAAATGATTCAAAACTTTTTGTATTTTTGATAGAATCAAAAAGAAGAATAAAAGGAATGATGAAACCTCATATTAAAAAACCATAATATACTTTTGAAATAACACATGAATTGCATAAGTTATTACTCAGTTATGGTGATTGTAATATCCTCCTTTTAAGGAAAACTATAACAAAACCATATTATGATAGTCTTTCTCTGAATATAAAGAATATTAAATGTAATTTATGGATAAATATCCAAATTGTTTCATACTAAAACGAATTATTGTAATTAAAATGATTTTTATATTTATGTTTTATTTAAAAATTAAAATAGAAAAAGCCAACTGAATGATATAATCCGTGAAAATTCATTATTTCTGTGCACTTAATTGTTTTATTTCTAATGAAAATTATTATATAAAATGAAGTATTTAAAAACAACAAAAAGACTTAATCTAAAAGAATTTAAGTAATAATAATGCACAAACCAATGATGGCCATTAGAAAATAATATCTAAAAAGATTTTTTTCAAAACCAAATTGTAAGCAATGATAGAAGAATAGGAGTTTAAAAGTATAACAAAGTGATTATTCTAAATAATAAAACTAAGGAACGTTCCATAATTATCCTCAATTGTTTTGAGAAATAAACATAAAATAAGAGAAGAATTAACAATAAAACTATTAAAATATAATAAAAAAAGTAAAATCAGCAACTTGTTATTCAATTAAAGGTTAACATAAGTTGATTGTTTATAATAAAGACAAGAAAAACCTAAATTTTGATGAGAGTTCTATATTAATGAAAAACAAAAAAGTATTTTAAAAAAAAAAAGAAAAAAATTAAAAAAAGATTTAAATAGAAAACACAGAGTGATGGAGCCATATGATGATGAAAATGATTCACTTAGTGACATGGACGAAGAGGATGATGTTGAAGACATTAATGACTATCACTATGGTGGATATCACAAAGTTGAAATTGGTGAAGTTTTCAATAAAAAATATATTGTAAAAACGAAACTAGGATGGGGTCATTTTTCCACTGTTTGGCTAGTTGAATTTCAAAATAATGGCAAGGTTGAACAAGGAGCATTAAAGGTTGTTAGAAGTGCACAAAAATATACAGAAACCGCACGAGATGAAATAGAAATACTAAAAACTATTTCAAATAATGATCCATTAAAAAAGTGTTATTGTTTACATCTTATTGATTCATTCCAACACCGAGGATTAAATGGAATTCATATGTGTATTGTTACTGAAGTTGGAGGAAGTAATTTATTATCTCTAATTAAATTATACCATTATCATGGAATTCCACTAGAAATTACAAAAGAAATATCACGACAAGTATTAGTTGCATTAAACTATTTACATAATAAATGTTCTCTTATTCATACTGATCTTAAACCAGAAAATGTATTATTAAATTTTGTTATTGATCATAATCATATTAAAAGAAGAAACCAAGTCCCTCCTGCTAATAATATTAAAGTTATGTTGGCTGATTTTGGTAATGCCAATTGGATCGAAAAAAGATTCACAAATGATATTCAAACTAGACAATATCGTTGCCCAGAAGTTATGTTAGGGCTTCACTGGGGATGTCCTGCAGATGTTTGGTCTCATGCTTGTATGATCTTTGAACTATTAACAGGTGATTTCTTATTTGCTCCAAAACAAACAACTCATTATTCCAAAGTTGAAGATCATTTTGCTCAATTTATTGAACTTCTAGGACCAATTCCAAGAAATATGATTGACAATTCTCCTTATAAAAGAAAATATTTTACAAATGATTATGGACTTAAGAAAATACCAAATAACCAGTTATCTTATTGGCCACTCGATATGGTTTTAAGAGATAAATACAAATTCTCAGAACATGACTCAAAACAAATAAGTTCTCTTCTTCTTCCAATGCTTGATTATAATGAATTAACTCGTGCAAGTGCAGCTCAATGTCTCACTCATTCATGGTTCAATTGAATTTGTATTGTATAATTTTTATTAAGTCTTTGTTAGAAACAATACAACAATGTATTAATTGAATCATTAAAAAATATTACTTCCTATTCTCTTTAATTGCTCCATAAAATAATCAAATAACACCACTAACTTTATCCACTTTTTGTTGGTCTCACCAGTAATTAATCTAAATACCTTTTTATAACAAAAAGCAAGTAAAGAATTATTTATCTTCTTAATACTTTCATTTATTACATTTGTTGTGTTTTTTGAGATCACCTTATTATTTTCATATTACTTTTTATAAAAGTGATTAATTTTTATTCAATGCTCTTGAGAAGAATTAAATATTTTTGAGTATTTTATTATTAATATCTATTAAGTAATAATATTATTATTATCATTTAATTATTATTACAATTGTATTAAATGATAATAAACTAGAAATATACTTCATAGAATAATTAAAAGGAGTTATTTGAAAAGAGTAAAGAAACAAAGAGAGTCTTAATTAAGTAAAGTGATAATAAGATGTTGTCAGAAATTCATTAATAAATTTTATTACAATTTTATTATGAGTTGAGAAATAATTTATTTTAAAAAATTAATAAATTATTTAATAAATTATTTAAAAAAAAAAAAGCTAAAAAAAGATAAACAGAGTTTGAACTACTTTTTATTACTATTTTTAATTGTTACTTATGTTCATACTATTTCTACTTTGTTTTAGTGTCTTATGTTTAGCAACTGACGTTTCAATTAACACCTTTTATAAGGCAGAGTACAGTGGGAGTGAGTTATTAATTACTTTCTCATTTCAACCAGGCTCAAGTAATTATTTTTATATGAATAGATGTGGTTCTGATTTTGGTTTGTTATATTTTAAAAGGAGTTATAACTTATTAACAAAATTTGTTTAATGAAATAGCAATTCAAGGAACTTTATCAGACGGGTTTTTGTTAAATGGAAATATTCCTGATGGTACTGAAGTAATTAAAAAAATATCTCAAGATGCAACTAGTCTGTTTGTTAGATTTTAATTTAAAAGCAAAAGAAAGGAATATTAAATTTTATTTAGAACAGTTAAACTCACAGGATGTTCTAATGACTCTAATGGACAAGCTAAATGTTCATGTGTAATGGAAGTTTCTAATGTAAAAAAAGAAATGATAAATGGAAGAGTGTTAACTGAAGTTGCACAAAAACCAATTACTAAAAAAGATAGTAGTTCTTCTGAAGAAGAAGGAAAAACAGTCCTTTTTATGTGGGACTTATTAAAAGGATTAGACAATACTACAGTCATTGCACCATCACTTTCTGACTATAAATTTAAAACACTTACATATGTTGATAATCCTTCTGCAGGTGGACTATGTTTATTATATGGTATTTCAGATGTTACTGTTGATGCTCAAGTATATACTGATAAAAAATTACAATTAGGAATGGGTAAATTCAATCCACAATCAAAACAATTATTGTATATCGTTGCTGAACCAGCTGGTTATTACCCTTATTATTATAATCCAATCACTGTAGAAGCTGGAGTGTCAGGAATATTTGTTACATTGTTTGTTTTCATGATTGCTTTCTTGATCTAATGATAATTCTTTTTAAATTAAAATAATATAATTTTAATTTATTTAAAACTATATAATCTAAAAAATTTTTAATTAATTAAAATATATAATAAATATAAAATTTTACTTTTATAATTTATTTTCTTCTTAAAGTTTTCTGAGTGAATTTTTTACTTTATTTAAATAAATATAAAAACTAATATTAAGTATAGGTAGAGTTCTCATCATTGTTTATTGTTAGGAAACTGATCTCACACTTACCATGGCGTTATTTATATTTTTAATTATAATAAATAAAAAATGAATGATAAAATGAAGATTTTAGTTATTATAATAATTTAATCTTTTTTGTATTTATTAAATTAATTTTGAATATATTATTGATTTAATTTTATTTATTCCTTTTCTTATTTCTTTTATTTATTTATTCTTTATTATATTTAAGTATTTAATTATTTCTCTTATTTGTATTCTATTTCTTTGTTATATTGTGGTTTCATCTTCTTCATTTCTTTATTTTCATTTATTTTATTTCATTTTCATCGTCATTATGATCTTATCATCATTGTTTTGTATTTATTATTTTTATTTCTTTAAAAAAGAATGAACAAATATAAAAATATCAATATATTATTTGATTCAATTATTGGTGATTTAAATATTAATACAACATTAATGAACAAATTATACAGAATAAAGAAGAAGAATGAGATACAAAACAAATAAATGATACAATAAATATAAAAATGATAAAGATGAATAAATGATTAAAATTTGATTTTATTTTCAATAAAATCAAAAAGAAAAATAAAGAATAAATAAAATAATATTAAAAATAACAATTTACATTTATTTAAACAATCAAATCATTGTTTGTTTTTGATATTATATTTTTTATAAATAAAATATATAACAAAATCATTTTTTAACAATATTCATTTTCATATTAATGAATATCAAATATATAATATTGAAAAATATCAAAAATATTTCAAATAAAACAAATCAATGTAATTGAAATGAAAATAATAAATAAATCAAATATAAAAATAAAAAGAATAAACAACAAAACATTAAATATGAACAATTCATTTATCAATAAATGAAATGATAAATAAAAATAATATATTTTAATTCTTCATTTATTTCATTTAAAATAATCACATTCAATATATTAATTTAACATTAAATAATAAAAATAAATAAAAATATAATAAAATTAATAATTCTTTTTATTTATTTATCATTTATATTATTTTATTATATTATTTTATATCATAAATATCATTTAACAATTACATTGTTGTATATTATATTTCTTTTATTTCTTTATTATTATTATTTATTTATTCATATTAAATAGTTATATTGTTATTTGTATGTTTCATTTATGTTATTATATTCTTTAATTTAATAAATGAATTAATATGAATATATTTCATTATTTATTAATTATATTATATTTCGTTAATATTTTATTTATTTTCTATTTTGATTTTTTCTCTTTATATCATTGTATTGATTTCATTAATTGATAATTCAATTTAATTCGTTTCAAATAAAGAAATAGAAATGAAATATAATTTATATAATTCATTAATAATAAAAGAAATGATAATAAAATATAATGAAGATACTTTTACATCAATATATTTTTAATTATTAATGTTTATATATTTATTCGATTACTTCTTCATTACTTCTTGTTATTTATCTCTTTCTTTTTCTTCATTGAATTTTTCTAAATATTATTGATTTTATATTTATATTATTTCTCATTTGTTAATTATTAAGTATTGCATATATTCAT
>NW_001855858.1:0-1854 GCF_000209125.1 Entamoeba dispar SAW760
TTTATTTATTTATATATATCTTTATTTATATATCTATGTATGTATTTATTTCTATATTCCTTTATTTCTATAT
Organism: Entamoeba dispar SAW760; assembly: GCF_000209125.1. NCBI lineage: Eukaryota > Evosea > Mastigamoebida > Endamoebidae > Entamoeba > Entamoeba dispar. The sequence goes on from NW_001855858.1 coordinate 74, forward strand.
TTCTATATTTCTATATTCCTTTATTCCTTTATTCCTTTATTTAAAAAAAAACTCTCTATATAAAAACAAAAAGGTAGATTACCTGACGTTCCCATCTGTGTGAACATAATGGTACTGATCAGGCTCTAAGCATCTTTACTTCCGTGTTCGGATGGGAACGGGTGTATCCTACTTGATATGAACCTACCGTTATCCTACTTACTTATGACTATGACTATCATATATTTTCTTATATTATTATATTATTATATGACTATGTACTTTTATTATTATTCCTAGTCTGTTTATTTTATATCTTATCTTTCTTATGTCTTTTATATATCATATCTATATCTATATCTATATCATATCTATATCATTTATATAACTTATATCATTTATATAACTTATATCATTTATATAACTTATAACATTTATATAACTTATAACATTTATATAACTTATATATCCCTTTTTTTATCTTCCCAGTATTTTATGAATGTTATAGGGCTTGTGGCGCAATGGAAACGCATCAGACTACGAATCTGGGGATTGCAGGTTCGATCCCTGCCAAGCTCGTCTTTTTATTGACTAGATTACTTTACTTTAATCCCTTTCAACTTCTATAACCTTTATATTCTATTATATATATATTTCTTTATTTATATATATATATATATTTCTTTATTTATTTATTTATATATATCTTTATTTATATATCTATGTATGTATTTATTTCTATATTCCTTTATTTCTATATTTCTATATTTCTATATTCCTTTATTCCTTTATTCCTTTATTTAAAAAAAAACTCTCTATATAAAAACAAAAAGGTAGATTACCTGACGTTCCCATCTGTGTGAACATAATGGTACTGATCAGGCTCTAAGCATCTTTACTTCCGTGTTCGGATGGGAACGGGTGTATCCTACTTGATATGAACCTACCGTTATCCTACTTACTTATGACTATGACTATCATATATTTTCTTATATTATTATATTATTATATGACTATGTACTTTTATTATTATTCCTAGTCTGTTTATTTTATATCTTATCTTTCTTATGTCTTTTATATATCATATCTATATCTATATCTATATCATATCTATATCATTTATATAACTTATATCATTTATATAACTTATATCATTTATATAACTTATAACATTTATATAACTTATAACATTTATATAACTTATATATCCCTTTTTTTATCTTCCCAGTATTTTATGAATGTTATAGGGCTTGTGGCGCAATGGAAACGCATCAGACTACGAATCTGGGGATTGCAGGTTCGATCCCTGCCAAGCTCGTCTTTTTATTGACTAGATTACTTTACTTTAATCCCTTTCAACTTCTATAACCTTTATATTCTATTATATATATATTTCTTTATTTATATATATATATATATTTCTTTATTTATTTATTTATATATATCTTTATTTATATATCTATGTATGTATTTATTTCTATATTCCTTTATTTCTATATTTCTATATTTCTATATTCCTTTATTCCTTTATTCCTTTATTTAAAAAAAAACTCTCTATATAAAAACAAAAAGGTAGATTACCTGACGTTCCCATCTGTGTGAACATAATGGTACTGATCAGGCTCTAAGCATCTTTACTTCCGTGTTCGGATGGGAACGGGTGTATCCTACTTGATATGAACCTACCGTTATCCTACTTACTTATGACTATGACTATCATATATTTTCTTATATTATTATATTATTATATGACTATGTACTTTTATTATTATTCCTAGTCTGTTTATTTTATATCTTATCTT
>NW_001855857.1:0-1073 GCF_000209125.1 Entamoeba dispar SAW760
AAAGGTATATAGATACACTAAGAAAGGTTTATAAAGTAGTAAAAGGTCAAAAGGATATAGTTAGTGATATAAATAAAGTAGATAAAGATATATCAAGTGATATAGATAAAGATATAGACAAAGATATATATATATATAGATAAAGGATATAGATAGTGATATAGATAAAGGTTTATATATATTTATATATAGATAAGTAAGTAACTAAAGAATAGTGATATATACATATGATAAGATATACATATAATAATAAGTTGGTAGGGAATATAGTGATATAGTTATATACATAAGATAAGATGGAAGGTGTAGTAAAGATAGTAAAGATAGTAAAGATAGTAAAGATAGTAAAGATAATAAAGATAATAAAGATAATAAAAATAATAAAAATAATAAAAATAATAAAAATAGTATAAGTAGTATAAGTAGTATAAGTAGTATATCTAATATATCTAGGATATGATAAGTAATATAAAGTCTAAAAAGCGTATGCTTCCTGTCGGGTTCGAACCAACGACCTTTAGAACTTCAGTCTAACGCTGCTACCAGCTGAGCTAAGGAAGCTTACAAGTTAAAGAAGGAAGTAAAAAGTAAAAAGGGAGTATATAAGAAAGTGAAAGTATATAAATAAATAATAGAAATATAAAAAGGGGAAAGATTAAACATAAACATAAACATAAACATAAACATATATAAAGAAGTAGATAACATAAACATATATATATATTAACATATAAACATATATACATATATACTTAATAACATAATAACATAATAACATAATAACATATTAACATAATAACATATAAAGAAGTAGATTATATAAACATATATACATATATACATATAAATAAACATATATAAAGGATAAGAATATAGGTATAGGTATAGTTTTTGAAATAATTAAACATAGATGTATAAATATAAATATAAATATAAATATAAATATAAAATAGATATATAAAGGAATGATATACATTATAAGTATAAACATCTACTATAAGTATAAAATGGTTTCACCCGGGTTCGATCCGGGGACCCTCACCACGTCAAGATGATGTGATAACCAACTACAC
>NW_001855856.1:0-4508 GCF_000209125.1 Entamoeba dispar SAW760
AAAAGATAACAGATCCTGAAAGAATGAGATTTTGAGATAAATAAGTATATTCATGTGTCTTTTCATTAAAGACAAACAAAAAATTAACAAATCCAAATGTCTCTGGTTTAAACTTTTCTTGTGTTCTTACTATTATAATTAATACCTCAATTACTTTAATAAATAAATTAAAAAAAAACAAACAAAAAGGAATTACTGTTGCTTTTGTAATATTTCCATTAATCACATCAAAATTAATAGTTGCATTTGTGAATATAGGAATTCCATTTTGATGAATTGGAATATATGGTGTTATTATTCTTCCATTTTGAAATGAAAAACGACTATACAATGAATTAATTTAAATAAATAATAATAATAATATATACACAAACATTTTGAACATATCATTATAAAAGAAAGTTACTCCTAAATCATTTAATGAAAACTGAGTTCGTTCACCAAATTTTGGTCTTGCACTATATGGTAATGGTTCCCATTTATATATTACATCATTTGTTTTAACTTGATACTGTGTTGATATTGCTTCTCCTTTTTGATATTTACCAACACTTAAACAAATAAAGACCATTATAATCAATAACTTCATCTTTGGTCTGTATTACTTTTTAAGTTTATTTTTTCTTTTTTCTTATTTTCTGTTATATATAACGTTAATATTCTTTTTATCAAAAAAATTTGTTTTATAATAAATAGAATAAAACGAACTAAGGAACTGAAAAAAATGATTTTTTTTTAAAATGAACCATTTAATGGGACAGTTACCTGAAGTATTAACTAATGATTATTGTCAAAATATTATTAGAAGAATGAAAGAAAGAGAAGGGAAATTAGTAGGACTTCCTCATAATTTAATTATTGATATATTAGTTAAAGGAACAGAATATCTTCGATTAACTGATAACTTGATTAAAATTGAACCTGAAAAGAAAGATGATGATCATTATTTCATTATTGTAGGAGATTTACATGGTCAATTTAATGACTTAATTAAAATTTTTGATAAATTTGGCTATCCAACAAAACAACACGTTTATATTTTACTTGGTGATTATGTAGATAGAGGAGTTGATGGTTTAGAAATTTTAGTTACAATGAGTATTTTAAAATTAACAGAACCAAAATCAATTTACTTTTTAAGAGGAAATCATGAAAGTTTAGCTATGAATTCATTATATGGATTTACTGATGAAATTAAATCTAAGTTTCCACAAGATTATATTTCAATATTAAATGTTTGTAGTGAATTTTATAAATCTCTTCCTTTAGCAGCAGTAGTTGCTAATTCTGCATTTTGTGCTCATGGTGGAATTTTTTCAAGAAATGAATTAACACAACCTGGATTTATTGAAGAAATTAATAGTATTGATCGTTTCATTGATGAAGACCCAAATAATCCTATATCATTATTTAATCAATTATTATGGTCAGATCCTGAACTTGCTGATGGTTTTAAGAAAAATGATTTTAGAGGTGTGGGGATTGTTTGGGGATCAAAACAATCAAATTTATTTCTTCAACAAAACCATTTAAAATTTATTATTCGTGCTCATGAATCACCTGAAGCTCGTTGTATTCGTGTTCGTTATAGATTAGGAGGAATGCAAGACGGTTATGTTCAAGACCATTGTACTTGTGAAGGTGGTGCATATACTTTGTATTCTGCACCTTGTGATAAAGTATGTATTCAAGGAGTAATACAACCATGTCTAGGGGCTGTAGCAGTTTTGTTATACCCATACAACGAGTTATGTTTCCAACAATTTTCATGAATAGAATGTCTATGACTGTCTTAAATCAAATAGTTTTATTTAAATAAGGTTTTCCTCTTATTGTTAATTTAAAAAAAGAAAAATTTTTTTCAAAGGTTTGACTTATTATGTTTTTTACTCATTAATAGCCAAAGTCAGTGACATTATTCATGGATAAGATCAAAAACACCTTTTTCTGTTACAAAACAATCAAATTGGTATACGAGTATACCAAGCTTCTGTTCAGACTCAATCTTCACAAGGGTATCAGGTTTGAGAATTCTATGATCATTAACTTCATAGAGCCCAAAGTCGCTATCCTTTAACAAACTCCCTGATGGGAGAAGTGTATAGAGCTCACCCTCTTCTATTCCTTTTGGTTTTTTTGCTTCTTTTATTCTTTTTGGTTTTTTTGCTTCTTTTATTCTTTTTGGTTTTTTTGCTTCTTCTGTTCTTTTTTGTTTTGCTATTTCTTGAGATGGTGGTTCATTTGTGTGTTCACTTGAAGCATTATCACCAGTTATTGTAGTATTTTTGTCGTTGGTTAGACTACTAACAAAGCCTTCAGATGAAGTTTCATTTAATGCTTCAATAAATGAGTCACTCATTTGATTATATTTTTCAGTTTTTTTGCTTTATCTTATTTATAATAAATGACATTTATAAAAAAAGATGGAATTATAAATTAGTTAAACATGAAATTTGAAGTTGAACAATACTTCTAATTTTTATTGCAATTAAAGAACAGGTTTATCATTTTTGTTGACTTGCTATTTTCGTTCGCTTTAATAAATTACATTTGGAAGGAAATAATCTTTTTGTAAAGTTCATTCAAAGTAAATTTATTTTAGAACAATTATTTTATTATAATAAAATTATCTTTTTGTACAATTTTTTTTTGACTTTATGAATTATATTTAGATATTTAATTTTTTGGATTGTTTTAATGTTATTTAGATGATTTTATCCTTTTTCAATCCACAGAAGATAACAAATAATCTTAATCATTTTATTAAATGGTATCAACGAAAAATATAAAGAAAAATCAACTGAACAAAATTATTAAAGTACCCAAAAGAATAAATAATAAAAGAATGGTAAAAGAAATGCAATGAAAAATGAATTAAAAGTAGAAATGAGGAAAGAAAAAAGAACAAAAAAAACATAAATACATGTAATACTAATAAAGGTAATACTATAAGAAATATATCTAATTATCAAAGAATGAGGTTAAAAAAATACGAAAATGAGAAATAAATTGAAAAAGGGAATAAGAAGAAATAAATATAAATAGATAAAGAAAATGATAATATAGAACAAGAGGTATGTTCAATCCAAAATAAAATGAAAATGGATAAAGTTAAAAATGAAATTAAATTAAAACTAAAAGAAGAAGACAATAAGGAAGAAATTAACAACTAACAGAATAAAATTAAAAAATTAGAAGAAGGTAATAAAGAATATGAAATTCCCACAGAACGGTTAACAATAGAATATAAATTTATCAATATTTAATTAACTTTTTTTTGTTGTATTTATAAATATTATTTTTCAAGAAATTAAGCTTAAAATAGACTTAAATAAATAGTTAAAATAATAAATTAAAATATTATAAAATATAGGATTTCTCTTGCCTCATTTCTTGGAATAGTCTTTTTTTGTTTATATCAATACCTTTTGAAATATTAAAAAAAAAAAAAAGAAATAAAAATAAAAGAGACCAGGAGAGAAATTATTCAAATGAAAAAAAGAACTTTAAATTTAAAAATTTGAAGAATTACTTGAACTATGGATTCACTAGTTTCAAAGATTTCAAAAGAATTATACGAGTCATATACTAATGACACAGCTGCTTTTCGTAGTTCAAGAAACTACCCACCAAAAGAAGTTTTTTTTGAGTTACAACAATTACAAAAAATCTTTTTTCCTGATTTTTTCATGAACCACCAACACATCTCACAAGCTCATATCTCATTAGAACTGACACAGTTTGTTGACCACATCTTATCTTCAGTTGCAGGATATAACGATGATGCATTTGCACATCAATGCCTAATGAAAATGTTAGAAAAGCTTCCTGTTATAAGAGAAACTTTAAAAACTGATTTAATTGCTGCGTATGCTGGAGATCCAGCTGCACCAGGACTTGCATTAATTGTAAGATGTTATCCAGGATTTCAAGCAACAATGATTTATCGAGTGGCACATGTTTTATATGAATGTGGTGAACGTTGGTATTGTAGAGAATTGATGGAAAGTGTACACTCATATACAGCAATAGATATTCATCCAGGAGCATCTATCAAAGGACATTTCTTTATAGATCATGGAGTTGGAGTTGTTATAGGGGAAACAGCAATTATTGGAGAATGGTGCAGAATTTATCAATCAGTTACTTTAGGTGCAATGCACTTCCAAGAAGAAGGTGGTGTTTTAAAGCGAGGAACTAAAAGACATCCAACAGTTGGTGATTATGTTACTATAGGAACAGGAGCAAAATTATTAGGTAATATTGTTGTTGGAAGTTATGTGCGTATTGGTGCTAATTGTTGGATTAACAGTGATGTTGGAGATAATCAAATAGTTTATATTTCAGAACATCCAACTCATGTAATGAAACCATGTAAATCTTGTTGTGAAACTAAAAGTGATGAACAAATAATCAAAATGATATCACCATCACCTGCAGACTCAATAAGTCCAAAAAGTTCTCCTTTAAAGTAAAGCTTCTTTTAATTTAAATTACCTTTTTTTTAG
>NW_001855856.1:4608-12117 GCF_000209125.1 Entamoeba dispar SAW760
ATTATTAAATAAATGAAATTTATTTCTTTCTATATCTCTTTTTTAATAAATAGTCTTAATTAGGAATATACCATTTGTTATATTTATTACTAAAGTTATTTTTCTTTTAGAATTATTGATAGTTATGCTATAAAGAAATTGTGTTTTATAATTAATTATATTTTTGTAATAAATTTAATCCTTCATTTATAAAATATGAAATCAATAACAAATAAATAAATGTTAATGATTGGTGATACATTGCCAATTCTTTTTTAAAAACCATCCAATAGTCAAACAGTAACCTTAACATTACAAAATTCCTAAACTTATCAAAAATCTCAACTTTTTTCACTGAATTTAGTTGTGTAATTTATGGTACATAAATATTTATAAGAATATTTTCTGATTACTCTGATTACTTTGATCATTCAATTTACCACCAAAAAGTTGTTTTATTTATCCATATCATGCTTGATATTAAGAAAGACTTTTGAGGTTTGATTCTTTTTCAATTTTTATTGATTAGTAAAAATGAAAGTTTTCACTTAAGAAGAGTCAAAATTGAAAGATCTTTTTTGTGGATGAACTAAAAGATACTAGAATATAGAACTTTATGAATTTCTTTATAATATAATATATTTATTGCAAAACGACAATATTTCATTTCAAGGGAATTTCAAAAGAAAACATAAACTTACTTTTTAAAAAATAAAATTAAAAAATTTCATATTATCGAATTAAGTAAATTAGTATACTTAAATTTTTAATACCATAAACTATATATATTAAAATAGATTTACTTGTTTTAAAACCATTATTGTCATAAGACAGTTTCATATTCTAATAAAAAATTCCCTATTTTTAATTTAGTTCTAGATAACTCTAAAATAACATTTTGGTACATTTATTCTTTTTATTAAATCAAAAAGATAAGATGTTTTCTTTTAAATTTATTTTTAGTAAGTTTGATATAATTAAAAAACATTCCTTTCTATTGAGTTTCAATAAAATATAATTAAAAGAATAGTAATATAACTTTGTTAGATATTTATTTATTAAACTCATTAAACTTTGTACCTTCATTAAAGTTCATTAATAAGGAATGAATAGTTAATAAAAACAAAAATTAAAATAAAGAATATTTAAAAGAATTACCATCATATAATAACGAGAATTGTAAAATTAAATAAAATAAATTTGTTATTAGTTTTTACTCTTGAAAAAGTTATTATTTAAAGTTCTTCTTCTTCATATTTTGGAGCAACATATGGTTCTTTTACTCTATCTTTAAAAGAAGGGAAATCCTTTAATGTTTCAATTCTTCCTGCTCTTCCAATCAAACTGTTTTTAGCAAATGAAACTACTTCTTCAGCATCAAATCCTCCAACAAATCGAATTAATCTTCCTCGTTGTGGGATATAAATAAGAGCAGTTGGTGTATCAAAGAAAACATTTAATTTATTACAAAGGTCATTTTGTTCAGAACAAGTGAATGATAATGTATGCATTTTACCATCAAGCCCTTTACTAACTTGATCAATCAAATCATTGTTTTCTTCTTCTCCAAAGATTAATAAAAGACATGCCTTTCCATTACATTGTTTCTTAAACATTTCGTCATTTAAAACATGAACATTAACATATGGAATATCATCTTCTTTTGGTTTCTCTGGTTGTTCATTTCCAGAACTTGCGTTAACACCAGCCAAATCACTTAAATAAGATAACATACTATTTAAATCCATTTTACCTTCATATTTTTTAATTTCTCCTTTATGTTGAATAAGTATTGTTGGGAATTGTTCAACTCCAAACTTCTTTGTTTGTTCATTATCTTTATTACAATCATAAAATTTAAAAACTCCATTAAGATGCATAGCAAGTGCTTTATATAATAAAGTTCTTTTTGGTTTGTCACTAAACAAAATAACACTATTTTCATCTTTATTTAATTCTGTTGGAATTGTTTCAATCCAATCAGGAATCATTGAATACATTGTACCACTAATAGCCCTAGCTTCTCTTGGTCCATTATAGTCTCGTGGTGTTCTGCGTTGATGTCCTTGTTGAGCATCAAATAATTTAACTGTTGGGAATCCTTGAACCCCATAACTTCCACAAATATCTCTGTGTTCTTCACAATCAACAGCAGCAAAAATTGTTTTTCCATTGATTTCCTTAGCAGCAGAAGCAAACTCTGGTGCAAGGTGTTTACAATGACCACACCACGGGGCATATAACATTAAAATTGTTGCAGAAGAAGAACTTTCTAATGCTTTAATTTCTAACATATTTTGAGGCATATAAATTGGAGCATCTCCAAAAAAGTGTGCATTAGTAAGAGCAAGAAGAGTTAAGAATAAAGAAAGCATAATTGAAAGTTATAGTTTAAGAGATGTTAAGTATATTTATGCAGATGAAATCATGACGTGGAAATGATCTAATCAGAAGATAAATTCTGATATTCTATTTTTGTTTTTCTTTTTTTATAAGTTAATGTTATATATATCAATTAAAAAAAATAACACATTTTCAAGGTATTTTTGAAAAGAGAGTGAAGGAGATTTTTGTGAAACAGTTAAGAAAATAGAATTATCTATAATTATTTTTGAAGAAAATTCATAAGATTAGACTTTTCTAGAGAAATGAATAACTAATGAAGAATATTTATAAAAATCTTTCTCTTAATTCAAAACGTTGTAAAAGCAGTTTTACTTAAAAATATTTTATGTTTTTATATTCGAAATAAATTTGAAAAGAGTATATGGTTTAGATATTATTTATTATCAATTAAAGATTCCATAGACCCCTCTTTATTGAAATACACACAATATCTGTATTTGTTCCTGTAATAAATGGAAAGTATCGAATAGAAACTAATGAGAATAATACAAACACAGACTCTTTCTCATTAACAACTACACCAACAGTATCATCTACACCACCAACTAATGTCTACTACTAATAGTTTGATAAAATCAAAAATATTGTTCCTTTATCAAAACCATTTCACTCATAAAAGAATTGAAAGTATGACCAAAAAGTATTTGCAATAAAAAAGTATCAGAACTTGAATTAACAAAAGCAATTAAATTTCTACAAATCTAATATCTAGAAGTATATGAAGACCTTTCACTTTCAACACTTCAATATTGGATACAACACAAGAATTATTAACACTTAACCAGTGGAATAGAAGATCATAAACAATTACCTATATTTCTATTTGTTAGTCTTTATTTTGTAATAAAAACTAGTTTTTATTGTTATTTCAGAAATATCCTAAAAAAGAATCATTGTTTATTTTTCTTTTTCAACAAAAAGAAAACAAAGAGAAGATGAGCATAACGTTTTTAAATTTAATGACAAAAATCGTTGGGTATCTATTATGGTAGAACAAAATCAAAATCATTGAATGTTATTAATTATAATAAATTATTGATTTATTAAACAAATCATAAATAATTTCTGTTTAATATCATTGCACTAATTTAACCTTTTTTAGACCTTTTAGAATAAATAAGATTAATGTTATTTGGTAAAGATAATATTTTTTTTAGAGTTATATAATGGATGTAAATATTTTACTTGTTATTTCTGAGATAATTATTATCAATGTCTGACAAATTATTAATTAGAATTGTAAGAAACAATCATCAAGAAAATTATTTTTAGAAGGACTTCTTAATAAAATATCTTCATCTTCTATCATTTCATTAATTATTATTTTATTTTAATTGAATTTATTATTTTATTTAAAAATAGTATGAATTGTTAATATAAAATATTTTACTAGTAATACTCACAAACATTTTAACTAAAAATATAAAGTCAAATGTTTATATCTTCTCATTTTATCATTATTTAAAGTTAAATCCTTCATTTTTTCTAATATTTGGTACTCTTGTTAAATTCATATCAACTTTATTAAATTTTTTTGATTCAAAGAATGAATTATTTCTTCAATTTAAACAAACTTCATTAACTTCACTTTTTGAAAAGACATCAGATCTTACTAATACAATTTTATGAAACAAAGTTGTTTTGATACTTTTAATCACATAACTTTGGTTTATTTCTTTAAAAAATAATGTTTTATTCCAACAATTGAAAATTAAAACAATTATTGAATTTATGAAAATGCCATGAAATAAATACTTCTATTCTTAAAAAAATAAAACTAAAAACAAAGTGTAAAAACTGAAAAGATGTAAATGAGGGTTTTAGTTACAACTATTTCAGGTAATGCTCATGAAATTGAAATTGACCAAAAACAAACTATCAAAGAATTAAAACAGAATATTAGTGATTTGTATCACATTGAAACTCAGTTATTACATCTTATATATAAAGGAAAAAACCTAAAGAATGATAAAAGTACATTAAAAGAGAACGAAATTACAGAAGGCAGTAAAATTATTGTTGTTATATTAAAAACACCAACACACACAATTTCAAAAGAAGTATTAATTAAAAAAGAAGAAATTAATTTTAATAAAACTAAACAAGAAGTAAATGATGATATTATGGAAATTGAATTTGGAGATGAAAGTTTTGAAGAAATTGTAAATGAAATAGAAAAAGAAGAACCAGAACTAGCAGAAGAAATCCGAGATAATCCCGAATTATTAAATATTATATTTGAAGAAGAGTTAAAAGAGGCCAATGAATATTGTAAGAATTATATGGAAGAAATAAATGAAGACACAGAAGAAGAAGAAAATGAAGAAGAAATGATTAATTATAAAAAAGAATTAGAACAACTTAAAATTGAAGGAGAAGTATTTGATAAAATTAATAATAAATTAAAAAAAGGAGAAGAATTAAATGACTTAGAACACTCAATATTAGAAGAAGAAAACTCGTATGAGTTATGTATAATATTTATATTAATTAATGAAGGATTTCCTGAAAATATTATACGTGAAGCAATAAAAAATACTTCAACTCTTGATGAAGCAAGAACATACTGCAAATATTATTTAAATTAAATGTTATATTTCTTTTAGTCATAACAAAGATTTTAATATTCTTAATAAAATAATAACAAGAAGGTAATAAGAAAAGTATTTATTCACTTTAGTAATTATGAGAAAAATTGATCTACGTAAGGTTTGATAAATGGTAAATGTATTAATTGAGTAAAGATATACATTGATTGAATAATAATTACTACTGCAGTTGGTTCTTTTACACCAACTTGAATTAATGTAATAATGACAGATCCAATACAAATCCCATGGAATATAATAGCAAAAGTTACATATGGACTGATACAACAACATTTTTTATTAAACCCATACACAAAAAAATAACTATTAAAATAGTTAATATAAATCTATTAGTACAAAAATAATTTTTATAAAATAACACAAACGAAAGAAATGATGGAGGTAATGAACAAATATACAAAGAGAAAATAACCCATTTATTATTAACAATAAATAACAATATTAAAGTTGTTAATGATAATATTGCTGTAATAGTCCATAAAATTATGGTAACAATAACACGGGCATGTTTTGTAATTTTAATTACTCCTAAATTCCAATCATATTTAAATGTTTCACTTGAAGTATCGTCTTGCATAAGTAATAAAAATTCTAAAAGTAAACTTTTCAGTGCTTTTTGACTCCAAAAAAAACTATAAAATAATAATAAAATAAATTACTAATTAAACCAGAACTAACATATATAATTACCTAAATTTTTTATCCTTTTTATCTTTATTAAAATTATATTTTATTATATTCAATTTGGAAATATTACTTTTATTTTATATTCTTGTTGTTTGTATATCTTCTTCTCATGTCAATACCTTTTTTCTCTATTATTTTTATTATTAAATAATTAACTAAATACTCCCATAATTTCATTGAAATATACTTATTATTTATCATCATTTTTCTCCTTTCGTTATTTTTTATTTAATGAGAAGGGTTAATGAGAGTACTCAACTCTATACTAACATTTTATTTGAACATAAGCTCGATTCTATTAAAAAAATATAACAACTCATCTGTACTTATAAAAATTTATTTCTCCTCAAGTAATAATTCTCTTACATGTTTATCTTCTCTTTTTTATCAATGGTTAATCTTACGATAGAAAAGGATAAATTTAGTTATATTACTAGGTTTCAGTCATATTCTTTGGGTATACAGTTTTTATATTTTTATTTATGAGACATAGCATTTTTTATTCTTTTAATTCTTCTTTTTGATAATATATATACTCAATTCATTATTATCACTATTTATCAAACTTTACTTTATACTCAATTAAATAATGATTTATAAAACACAAATAAAGAAAGAACATTGTGTATGAATCAAAATAAATAAATTCTATTTTAATTATACTAAGGAAACATTTATTTTGAATTGAATTAAAATATTTTTAAATCTTGCAAAAATATCATTTGTATCTCTTTTCTTTAGTTTATAGAAAGAGTTTTATTTTTGTTTTATTTATCTTATTTAGTTTACAATAAACAATATTTTCTTTACTAAACCATCACTTTTATAATAATTAATGAAGTTCTTCTATCTCATTTTTATAAACAATAAATAACCTTCAATTTTATTTTCATAAACGGAACATTTCATGATGGTGATTGATTAATATTGTTTATTTTTGATTTATTCTGCTTTTTTCTTATGTTTGATATGTGTTATATTGAGTAATACTTCATTTTATTTTCATTATAACAACATTCAGATTGTTATGAAATGGTATTTTAGTCATTTACAAGTTAGTCTAAAGTGAGAACAAAGGGAGAGAACATCTAAAGGTCTTTGCAATAGGAGATAAAGAAGTAAAAAAGAATGACAAGAAAATGAATTGTTTCGGACTAAGTTGTTAGTCAAATAATGATAGAGCTAAATAGAAAAGAAGAAGAGACTAACAAGAAATAAAAAAGACAAAAAGTAAGAATGAAAGATGTAAAGAAGAGGAGAATTGTTTAAAAAATTGATAAGACGTCAAAGACAAAAAAGGGAAGAGGAAAGAGAGTTTAAATATAGAAATATAGTAAAAGTAATAAAACAGGAATGTTCAGTATTTAATAGAAAGATTTTATAATAAAGAATGACAGACAGAGACTAATATGAGAAGTAAGAGTATTCATAACTTTAGTGCAGGACCTGGTACTATGGCAAAAGAAGTTATTGAAGCAACAGAAAAAGCAATAAATAATTTTTGGAATGGAGTTTCAATATTAGAAATATCTCATCGAACAAAAGAATGGATTAAAGTGATGAAAGAAACAAAAAGAATGATGAAAGAAGTAATGGATATACCAGAAGGGTATGAAATAATATTTCTTGGAGGTGGAGCTTCACTTCAATTTTTAATGGTTGCAATGAACTTAATGAATAAAAAAGCATGTTATCTTGATACAGGAATATGGGCAAGTAAAGCAATAAAAGAAGCAGAAAATATAGGAGAAGTTAAAATAATAGGAACATCAAAAGATAAGAATTATACATATATTCCAGAATATCAAATACCAAGTGATTATGATTA
>NW_001855856.1:12217-13900 GCF_000209125.1 Entamoeba dispar SAW760
ATTATTTTCATATTACTACAAATAATACAATTTATGGTACAGAAATAAGAGAAGATATTGAATCTCCTATTCCTCTTGTTGCAGATATGTCTTCTGATATTCTTTCAAGACCAATTGATATTTCTAAGTATAGTTTAATTTATGCAAGTGCACAAAAAAATTGTGGAGCTGCTGGAGTTACTATTATTATTATCAAGAAAGAAATATTAGGTAAAGTTAATCGAAAAATACCAACAATTCTTGATTATCAAGTTCATATTTTAAATGATTCAATGTATAACACTCCACCTGTAATATCTATCTTTACTGTTAATCAAACTCTAAAATATATTAAGAAACTAGGTGGTTTAGAAAAGATTAAACAATTAAATGAAGAAAAAGCTCGATTATTATATGCTGAAATTGATAGAAATAAAATCTTTAAAACAACAGTACTTAAGAAAGATAGATCAATTATGAACGTTTGTTTTGTAATGGAAGATCATTACAACCAACTTGAAAATGATTTTTCTGAATATGCTTTCCAAAATGGAATAATTGGTATTAAAGGTCACCGCTCTGTTGGTGGTTTTAGAGCTTCAATTTATAACGCAGTTACAATCGATTCTGTTCATGCATTAATTAAATGTATGCGTGATTTTGAACAGTTACATATTCATTAATTGAAGTGTTTCTTATTAATCAATTCTTTTTTTACCTAAACTTTATTATAATATAAATTTCAAGTAATGAACTCAGTAAAATAGTTACTATTAATTGTATTCTTCTTTTCTCAATGAATATAAATGGTTCTGAGCTTTTTCTAATTCTTTTTGAAGTTGAAGAACACGAACTTGAGATTCCATTAGTTCTTTTTTACCCTCAATTCCGTTCTCTTTAGTTTTATTTTGTTTTTTAGTTTCTTGTTGTTGTTCTTGTTGTCTTGCTAAAATATTTTGAATGATTTTTTGAATTTGAATCATTAAAGAGCATAAACTTTTTTCTAACCTTTGAAGAAGAGGAGATTGATCTTCCATACTCACTCGAGCTGCAGTTAGTAGTTGAGAACAATGTGATTTAAATTGTTTTAGACCAGCTAAAATTCTTTCGTCTGGTTCTCCATTCATTAAAGCAGAACTTATATATTGTGCCCATTCTACAATCTTTTTTGCACAGCTCAATAATCCCTCTGACCAAACTTCGTTATTAGAATATGTTTGTATATTTTTTTCCTTTCCCTCTCGAATTCTTTCTTTTTCGCACTCTCCAGCTATTTGAATAAACTCCATAAGTCCTTGTGTTGAATCACCAAATCGTTTAATTGTTTCATTTTCATTAGCGTTGCAATTCTTTAAAGCATCTCTCACATCTTCAATTTTATTAATTTGATCATTAATTTGACTAAGAACGATATTGAGCTCTTCTTCTTCTTCATTAGAGTTAGTATCCTGGTTTTGTGAGTTTGAGGTTGTAAATGAGTTAAAAGGTGGTTCATCAATGAATTCATCTTGTGAAGTTTGAATGACCTTATCAAGACTTCCATCACCTATATAATCAAATAAGACTAAGTTATTGTCTTGATTTGTAGGTGTAGTTTCACTAGTATTACCAGATGAAGATGAGAGAATTGAAACAAATTCTTCAACACATTTTTGAAATTCTTCATACCCCTCATTCATTTGAAATAAGATCTTTATTTTGTCT
>NW_001855856.1:14000-54591 GCF_000209125.1 Entamoeba dispar SAW760
TTCTGGTAATTCGTGTGGAACTAATAATGAGCCAGTAAAAATACGATGTTTTTGGTGAAATACAAATCTCATTTGAATATATTTTGAATAATGTTTAATAATTTGTTGAAAAGCATAATAAGCATTTAACTGTTGTGGGGTATTAACTATTCGATTAATTTTTGGAAGAAATGCATCCAAATAACCCCCAAGTAATTGAGAAGAACCATCTCGAAGAACACGGTGTAAAGTCACTAAAGATTTGTATTGCTGTAATGGATTAAATGATAAAATCCATTTTGCTAATTCTGAATAAAATGAAGGAACACCTCCTGAAAAACTTTTGACGACAATTGTTCGAATGTGTTTAGGTTTAGGAGGACAGTTAGAAGTATTGCAAGCTTTTCTAGTTGCTAATTTAACTTTATAATCAACAAATTGCATTGATAATTAGTTCATAGAGTGAAACATTTAAAGCTAAATCCCTTGGTAACTTATCATAAAAAAGATCTGGAGATTGTAACTTACGGACAATACAGTTTATATTGCAAAATTCAATAACTATAGAAAATTCAATTTTAAGTTTTAAAAAAAAGTAAAAACAAAAATTCAAAGAAAAGACAAAAAAAAAATAAGATATAATAGTTTCAATGTCTCTAAAGAATACATCTTCTCCTCTACCTGATCCTTCTTCTAAGTTATCACTTTTGGTAGAGACATTAGAATCAATTCATTATAGAAGTAAAGATGATATAGTATATCAAGCATCAAAAGTATTTCTTGAAAACATATCTTCATTAGAGGATCCTTTATTAGTCTTATCTCCTCTAAACCAAAATTTATTTGTTCAATTGTTGGATGCTATTTTTAAGAGTAAAGATAGAAATAAGTTATTATCCATTTTTGTTCCATTGATAACACCAGATTTAATGACTTCAGAAACGTTATCATTAGTATGTTCATCTATGTTATCTGTTCTTCCATTTTCTTCTACAGGAAAAGATTCTTTATTACCTATTGTTTTAACTTCTTTTACAAATCTTTCTCGTTGTAGATTACATGATGAAGTATATTCACTTCTTATTTCATGTTTATTTGACCTTCATGTAATACTCCTTCCAAATGCTCCAGAAGCTCAACGAGTAAAAGACTTAATTCAAACCTTCATTGATGTTTCACCACAAACTCCAATGTATTCTAATGGGATTCCACCCGTTGTTACATTATTAACAACGTCAGCAAAATATTCTACTGATGATTGGTGTTCACCAGATGCTGTTCATGTTAAAAGTGACAATAAATATATGACATCAGTAAACTTTAGTTCTCGTATAAGAAGTGATATAGAAAAACATAGAGAAGAAAAAATAAAATTTGTTAAAACACTTTCTAATGAAAATCAAAAATATTTTAATTCAAGAGCTCATGCCCATGCAGTTAAATGTATTTTATTAATATTTACAATTGCTGATCATCATATATTACAACAATATGACGATTGGAAGAAACCATTGATTGATTGTTTAATTGCTAATGGATTTACAACAGAACCACAAAAATATATTCCAACATTAAAAATATTTATTGAAGTAATGTCTTCACCAATACTTCATGTAAAAGGATTATCAGTTATTTTTGAACGATTATATTTATTTATACTTAACTCTTCACTATCTACTCCTCAACAAAAACAATTAACATTAGAAATGTTAGTATCTTTAACAGAAAAACAAGAATGCATTATATCAATGTTTCAATTATATGATTGTAGTATTGTTGCACCAAATGTTATTAGGTCATTAGTTAAAACATTATCTGATGTAGTTTATGGAAAAATAAAATCAATAGAAAAATTTGTTAGTAAACAATTTGATACTGATAATCGTATGAGAGCATTAAAATGTATATTAAATATTATTGATAATATCTCAACTATTCAAATTAATTATTCGTCTCTTCCTTCTACTATTGAACAACGTATGGAAAGAAAAGTATTATTAGAAAATGGATTCCCATTATTTGCCAACAACCCAAAAGATGGAGTTGAGTATTTTGTTTCAAATAAATTTTGTGAAAACTCTTCCCGTTCTATTGCTGACTTTTTATTAAGTACTCAAGGATTAGATAAACGTCGAGTGACAGAATATATATCTAATTTAGGTAATGATGGAAATGATGCATTAAATAAATTAATAAAAGAAATAGATTTTAGTGGGGAAAGATTTGATGATGCTCTTCAGAGAATGTTTTTGATGTTTTGTGCTCCAGGAGAAGTTCAAATAGTAGATAATATTATTGAACGTTTTTCTGTTAGATATGCTGAATGTAATGCTGCATTAAATATGACTCCAGAACAAATTTATTTATTAGCTACATCAGTAATGTGTGTTGCTCTTGATACAAAAACAAAACGAATTACTTTTAAACAATTTAGTGAAATGATTGGTAATGTAGGAAATATTAATATTGATATTAAAGGATTGTTTCAACGAGCAGCTAGTGGTTCATTTGCACTTGCTGAATGTTTAACAGGAATAGACTCAAATATTGTAAATGATCTTGAAGTTAAAGAAAGAGTATTAAGAACATTATCAGGAATTGATGCAAATATGATTAGAATATATCAAACAAAAGAAGAAGGTAAATTAGAAAATTCTATTGATGTGATTAAAGCATTTATTAAAAGTACATTGATTTCATGTACTGATATTTGTAGATATTTATTTTTTAATGAAGAGACAGGTGATTTTGTTGAGAATTCATTAAGAGGAATGCAAAAATTAATTCATATAACTGCTTATTGTGGTATGTCAGAATGTGATGACCTTACTTCTGATATCTCATTATGGACAATGCTTCTTTCTCCTGAAGAAATGACTCCTAAGCATGTTCTTGCAATTAGGTATATAATTAATATATGTAAAGAAGAAGGTCCATTATTAAAAAATGCATGGTTATCATGTCTAAAAGTAATAAGTCATTTAGATAATCTTGGATTAATGCCAAAACCATATGGAGATGTTTCTGAAGTAAAAGTTATGCCAAAACCACAACATCAAATTTATTATCCAGAATATCTTGGTATATTTACATTTGTTAATAATGGTCTTCGTGTTGCAAATAAAAAATTTGACCAAAAAACTCTTACTACTTTAAAACAATTACTTCAAAAACATTTGTCTGTTATCAATGATATATTCATTAAAGAGGCTGTTGCACCAAATGAAAATTTCTTATGCTTCTTAAACTCTTTAAAAACTGTTATTATGACAGAGATTAACACATTATCTCCTCAATACTTTTTGTTTAATATTCTTATTCAAATATTATTAATGATAGTTGGTAGAGAACAAAATATTATTAGTCAAGCATTAATTATTGCATGTGATATTTATGTAAGAGCTGGACTTCATCCACACTGTGTTCTTGCAAAACAAGCAGTTAAAGCATTAGGACTTTTACAATCAAAATTTCCACAGAATGATATTATTTTAAATTCTTTAATGATTATTATGGCAGACTCTGCTGTACCACAAGTAAGAGATGCAATAATAGAAACAATAGAATCTATTTTAGATGGCTATAAACCATCTCAAAAAATGAACTGGAAAGCTATTATTAATATTTTAAATTTAGCAGCACTAGACTCATCTCCTAATATTATTATTAGAGGATTTTCTTCATTTAGATTATTAACAATTAAAACATTTGATGAAGAAACACAATATCTAATTACAAAAGGACTTCAACTATATTCAAAAAATTGTTCTAATGAAAAAATGACACGAGACCTTGTTGCACTTGCAAATAGTTATTTGCAAGAAAAAAAACAATTAACAGAAGTTATGTATATTTGGGGAGGAATTATTGGATCAAATTATGTTGAATGTTCAGTTGAAGCAATGAAATATTTATTAATTCAATTAGAAAGTAATAAGTCAGAAATGACTTGGAACGTTGTTTATACACAAATAGTTCCTCTAATATATAATAATATTGAAAAAAAAGATAAAGAATGGATAACAACTGTTGGAATGACATTTGCTCTTAATCTTTCTTCATTTATTGCAAATAAAAAAGTTCCAATTAGATATATCGAAGTAGAATTAATGATTTGTCATATACTTTGTTGTTCTCCACTTCATTTTGGTATTTCTGTTTCTGGACTATTAGTTCAAGACATTATTGAAGTAGTTTCTCATCACGACAATTGTTGTGATGGATTCAAATTAATTATGGAACTTGTTCATAGTCATATTGCTGCAGTAGTCTTGAAAAAAGTTAATTTAAGAGTTAAAACATCTAAATCTAGTAAAGAGATGATTGGAATTATTAAGTGTTCAGCATGTAATAAAGAATTTAGTTCACATTTAGCATTTATATGTCCATATTGTAAAGAGCATTATTATTGTAGTTTAGAGTGTCAAAAGAAAAAAGAAATAAACCACCTTCCACAACCAATTGTCAATCATTATGAAACATTCCAACCTACAGATAATAAAACGTTATTAACCTGTGACCTTAAAATATTTATTGTATTAAAAGAAATGGTTCATGACATTGCATCTCATGAAAAATCTGATGAAATGCTTCAATCTTTACAATCAGTAATAGATGAGTATTCTTCAGTTTATAATGACATAGAAAAAACAAGTTATATTGAATGTTTTGGGTTAGTCGTAGATGCAGCAATAGATTGTTTTATTTCTTTATCAATAGAGTCTTCTCAATTTACAATGATTAACTTATTATTTAAAATGACAGATAAAGTTATATCAGTAGTTTGTGATAAATTACTTCAAGAACATACAACTATAGTTTGTTTTATTTTTTTTTCAATTTAACTCATATAGTTATTAACTTCTGTAGTTAAACCAAATGAAATCTTCTCTAAATCTTTCTGTATTACCAAACACTTCCCAAGCTAAAAAATTAAAACTTCGATTTGACTCGTTATAACAATGTTATGACTAAATTTTCATAATGAAATTAATTAATTTATTAAATTAAATAAAAAAAAGAGTTTTATTAAAGCAAAAGAGATGAATTTCAATGAATTCATTGAACAACAAGTTCTACAGTAATGTCATTAAAATCTTCATGTTTTAAAGCAGTAATAACAGCATTACGTATAGTGTCAGAATTAGCTTCTGGAACAATAGAAATAACTGTTGTAACAACTAAACAACTTTCAGAAAATTCCCATAAATTTAACTTAATAACATCTTTAACACCAGCAATTTGAATGAGTTTAGATTTAATTAAATCATCATCATATCCTTTAGGAACTGATTGTAATAACATTGAAGCAGAATTCTTTAACAGTGGAAGTACACTACAAAAAATCATTGCTGAAAGACATAATGAACAAATAGGATCAGAAATAAGCCACCCAAAATATTCTACTAAATAAGACGAAATAATAACTCCAACTGAACCTAATGTATCAGAAAGAACATGTAAAAATATACCTTCCATATTATTATCTTTTGCTTTCTTTTTCTTTGGTTGATTTAAATGTATTGGACAATTACAATTTGAAATTTCTATATCTTCATCAGTATCACGAAAAGCGAAGACACCAATGATATTAACTAATAACCCAAGGAAACTTACCATCAATAATGCGTCAACTTTAATATCCGATGGATGGATTAAACGATGAATACTTTCTAATAAAACAAAAAATGCAATATATACCAAGAACAATGCATTAACGAATCCAGACAATGTCTCTGATCTACCATATCCATAAGTAAATAATCTGTCTGGAGCCCATCGCGCTATAACAGTAGCTACCAATCCCATTGCCAATGCCACACAATCAAATAACATATGAAATCCATCAGATATTAATCCTAATGATCCACTCCACCATCCATAAGCAACTTCAACAAACATAAAAGCTAAATTTATTAAGAAATAATAAAATAATTTTCTACTCTTTGGATGACCAAGTGTTTGTTGTAATCCACGAGTAAATAATACCTTTAATGGAATATTAATTCTCATCATTCCTGAAGAACCACCAATTGAAAACAATTGCATATCATTATTTGTGGGTAAGGAAATATACCATAAAGGAATAATCACTAATATTGGTAATAAAGAAGTTCCTCGAAGGAAATTGGATATTATACATGTTATGACAATAGAGACGTGACGGTATTGTGGGTCATGAGATAATGGAATATGAACAAGGAATGATACTATAATTGATAAAATTGGAGGAATATATCCATTAATTACTTTAACTGGTAAAAAGTAAACAATTACACATAATGGCAATAACACCAATGACTGATTTAATGGAGTTGTTTGTCTTTTTCTTAATACATATTGAAATGGAATACATATTAATGGAACAATACTCCACCAACTTAAAGAAGAGAGATGAAGAATGATATGAAGGATCAATAGTGTTGGAGATGTTATAGGTAATAACGTAGCAAGTGAGGTTGAGGCATGAACCATTAATGAAAGAGTTGATAAAAAGAAATGTATCAATTGGAGGTAAACAGTTCCGTTGTGATTTGTAAATAATAGTTTGTAATTATTAATATTAAATTGGGACAAAAACGTTTGAAGTGAAATTGAAATAAAAAGTATTGTTGGAGAAATAAATATTTCATTATTTAAACAACACAAACATATCATGAATTGAAATAAAGGAATAGGACTAGGAATCATTACTATTTTACTTCACTTTAGTATTTTTTGTTTTTTCTTTTAATTTTTTTTTAAGTTCTTCTACAATAAAGATATTCTTTTAAAACAATTACCAAAATTATTATTTACTATTCTATTTATTAATTATTAATTTAATGAAAGAAAAATATCAATTTTCAATTAAATCATATTTTGAAGGAATTGGTTCTTGCTCTAAATGTTTAGAGACAAATTTAAAAACAGATTTGGGAATTGAATTTGGGTTAGAATTTCCTGGTTTAAATTCTTGTAATATTTTCAGTAATAAATTGTATTTAACAGTTGGAAATACCTCTTCTTTTAACTTCATAAGATCGACGTTTAATGGCATTGTCAGTAAACGAGATACCTCAATAATAGGGATAAATTCTTCTCTATATTTTCTTAATACAGTAACTTGGTCCATTTCATTCTGAATACAAATCCCAAAATAGTTTAATTGAAATCCTTTTGAACCATCGACATTATGCGAATCTACAATTCCTTCAAAAATAGAATAGATAGAGAAATGGAACAATTGTCTAATAAAAGAATTAGCATATGTTGAACTAATCTGACAGACTGACTCATATACAGATGATATAAAACGAACATAAGCTGTAGCAATTCCTTCTTCAAAATTAGATTTTGTAGAATCAAATGCTGTAGATAAAATTAAATTTTTTAACATTCCTTCGACACGTTCTTGAACTAATTTTGTTAGTCGCTTCTTTGCATCTTTTAATATCTTTTCAATTTGTAACTTACATTGACTTTCGATATTATTCTCTTCTTCATATCCAAATTTAATTACTTTGAATGTTTCCATAATTTTGATTAACCAAACACAATCAATCCAATCTTCCATACTAATTGGAATAATATTTAGTTCAATATGGGCGTCATTATCACTCCACCATTTCTTTAATAATTCAATAAAATTATCAGTACAATAAAAATCTCCTTTCATATTTTTTAAAGAATCAAAAATTTCTTGAAGATCAATTGGTCCAGATGATGGAGGGTATGTAACAACCATTAGTTGTTCATCAGTTTCATCGTCAATATCATTTACCATGTCTTCAAGAGTTCGTGGAACTTCAATATCATTACCAACCTTTTTTGATATTAATTTTTCTTCTTCTTCTTCTGATTCAGTTTGTTTAAATCTTACCATTTTAACTTTCTTTTCATCTGAATTATTAGCATACGTTATGTCAGTAAGTGTATTTTTATTCCATATCGTTAAATGACATTCAAATGAAAAATCACTTTTCTCAGCTTTAATTTTAATATTTATCTCACGTTTAATTTTAACAGTTGTAAATGGAGACAAATCAACAAATCCAGTTCCAAAAATTATTTCTTTCTTTTTTTTTTGATTGGTTATGTTTTGTATTAATGTAAATTTTAAATTTTGTTTTGTAATTTTTGTTCCATATAGTTTCACTTCATTACAGAGAACTTCTATTATATCATTCTCAGTTCCAGTGATTGTTCTATTTGAACATTTCAAATTTTCAATCACACCTTTCATACTTGAAAATGACCACTTCAATAAAAAATCTCCGTCATCACTAGGAACATTCTTAAGGTAATTAATTTGAACTTCCATAACACATTTATTTTGTCCTTTCTTCATAACAAGATTGATTTATTCATTTCAAGATAGTTTTATCTCTTTTCGTTTTGGAATCTCATTTTTAAAGAGTCAAAAGGAATCACACAAAAAATAATAGAATAAAATGATATTAAAAATGTATAAAAAACACAAAATTATAAAGAATTAAGAAAGAACTAAAAAGGAATAATAAAAGAATTAAAAAAATTAAAAGAAGAAAAAAAATTAGGTAAGAACCCTACTAAAACTAAAAAGTAGCAAACTGATCGGAATCAATGGCTGATATCAAGAAAGACATTAAAGCACCAGTCACCCCAAAAGTCTACAAGAACATTACAATTACCATTACTTCTACTAAGGTTAAAGCTGTTGAAAATCTTTGTGCTGAAGTTAAAGAAAATGGAAAGAAGAAAGGTGTTCAAGTTAAAGGTCCAGTCAGAATCCCAACTAAAATTCTTAGAATCACCACTAGAAAGACTCCATGTGGTGAAGGTTCAAAAACCTGGGATCATTATCAAATGAGAATTTATAAGAGAGTTTTGTCTATGAAAACTACTCCAGAAACTGTTAAAGAAATTGTTTGTTAATTATTTTTAGTCATCTTATTTATTACATGTGTATTAATAATTTAGACTTCTCTCAAAGTTGAACCAGGAGTAGAACTTGAAGTTGCCATGTTCGATTAAGTAATCGGTTCTGATTAGTTGTTTTTTGGTTTTCTTTCTTTTTTTAAAGTAATTTTATGTAATACTTTTTAATAAAAAAAACAAAGTAAATAAACTGGTGGTGTAAAAGTTAGTGGAAAATTCTTTAAAAAGAAAGCTGAAAAGAAAAAATGAACTAATATTTTGTATTTCATTATTCTACTTAATGAGTGAAGGAAACACATATCAATTTAAAATAGTTTTACTAGGAGATAGTAGTGTTGGTAAATCTAGTATTGTCCTAAGGGTATGTAAAGATGAATATAAAGAATTCCAAGAAAATACTATTGGTGCAGCGTTTTTAACAAAAACTCTTATTGTTGATGGAGATACTATAAAATTTGAAATTTGGGATACTGCTGGACAAGAAAGATATCATTCACTAACTCCAATGTATTATCGTGGAAGTAATGCTGCATTAGTTGTTTATGATATTACTTCAGATGTTTGTTTTCCATTTTTGATATTTAAACAAAATAAAACAGGATGGATAGACTAATAAAAATTTAGTCTTCTTTTACTCAAGCAAAAAAATGGATAGATGAATTAAGGGGATCAGGTAATGAAGCTATTATCTTCTTAGTGGGTAATAAATGTGATTTGGCTGATTCTCGTGTTATTACAAAAGAAGAAGCAGAAGGTTATGCTCGTAGTTTATCTATAGATTACATTGAAACATCAGCAAAAGCAAATATTAATGTTAATGAACTATTTGATCAAATCGCAAGAAAATTACCAAGAAATGAAAAAGGTTTGATTGATCCAGATGAGGTTCTTATTTCAAACAATAAAACTGATAACAAAAAAGGCTGTTGCTGAATATCTTAAATAAATGAATTTTTGCTTATTCAATTACTTTTTTCTTTCTATTAGTTATATAACAATTTTATATGAAATAAAATTTTCATGATGATTAAACCTAAATATTTAATATAGTTTTTAATTAATAATATTAACTATTATAATTATTCAATCACAAAAATCAATCTTTATTAGTTAATACACTTAACTTTATTGTAATGGACCTTCAGAAGGAAGACAACCAAGTTCATAAGATTCGGCTTCAGGTATTGGACATTCAGTTGGCGTTATGTTAGGTTGTTGTGATATAATCACACCTAAATAATCAGGACCAAAAACTACTATTACTTATTAATAATGATATTAGAATTATATTTAATATAAACAAACTTGAGCTGAGTGGTGTTGAGCATGAAATGGGAGTTGTTTTTCCATTCAGTTGAAATTTAATTTGATGAAATGGTTTTGGATTGGGTGTTGATTTACAGTAATACTTTTTTTTTGGAGGGTTACTTAAAGGGATATTTGGGTCATCATAAACTTGTTGTTTCAGTTGTATTAATTCAAGGTATCGTTCATGGTATTGATTTCTTTCAAAAGAAGTTTTAGAAGGGTCTTTCATTGATTCGTCTATTCTTTTTATTTCACCTTCTATTCTTTGTAACTAGGTAATTAGTATTCAGTTTGATTATGGTTAGTACTTTTATATTCAAACCTTCCTATGTGGCCAGCGTTTAATACCTAAATCCCTACATAGTTTTTTAACTGATGTAGCTGACATGCCTACAATACGAGCAACCTCTTGTAATGGCCTATTATAATTATTTTTTAGAACGATTGCAATTTCTTTTGCAGACTTTTTAGTGTCAGAAGAATCTAAGAGCTGAATTAATTCTAGTGTTGAGAGGAATTCAATTACTCATGACAAAAGAAGAGTAAAACAGAAAACAAACAATGAACGTATTCAGTTGGTAGTGACTCACTTGACATTCTAATTCTTCTTGATAAAACTGGCTTAAATTCTCTAATAAGATAATATCTTATCACAACTCACAATGGACGGTCAAGAATATTTTTCTTTTTTTTTCATTTTATTATCAAAAACAAAAAATTTTTGTAATAAAAAGCACAAATAAAACCTAATATCAAAAAGATAAAAGTCAGGAGGGAACTTGAAAAAATAAATAAGATATGAACTGGTTAGGGTTATATTTAAGAGATTTAAAAAACTTATATTTCATCACTTAACCTTACACAATGGAAAGAAGAAGATATGGCAATAAATCATTCTCAAATTCAAGAAGATATAGAAATAATAATCAAAGAATTAATGGAGATTCAATGCCACCAAGAAGAGATAAAAATGATAGAGAAACACCAGCACCTCAATATGTCAAAGTTCGAGTAACAAATCTTGGACCAAAGGTGACTGAAGAAGATATTAATGTTTGTGATCTTTTCTTTTGAAATGAAAATGAAAGATATAGTTGTCGTTCAATTTAATAAGATATGGTGATATTCTTTTTAAAGAAAATAATAAGTAAAAAGTACCATGATCAAGTAATTATGGTTTAAGAAATTGATTACTTTATTGAACGGATAAAGAGAAATTGAATATTTTTAATAATATTAACGTTGTATTAATGAAAAAATAAAATAGTAATTGATATAATAGAAATTATGCTCTATGAATCAAGTAGAACCATTAAAAGCCTTTTTAAAAGCACAACAAGATGGAAGTAATATTGCCACAGTTCTTTTTAAAACAGAAGAAGATGCTAACAAAATTATTAATGCATACAAAAATGTAGAATTTGATGGTAAATTAATGAATTTTGAAATTATTTCAACAAAAAGCCACCAAGGACATCACAATGATAGGAGAAGACGTTTACATGATGGAAGAAATAGACAAAGACGATTTGGAGGTATGAGACGAGGATTTAGAAATAGTTTGATTGATAATGTTACAAGAGAGATTATTAGAAGAGAACGTATGTATGAACAAAATCTATCAGGAAAAAGAGGAAGGTTTGATGGTAGAAGAGGATTAAGTCGTATTGGTAGAAGACATATGAACCACAGTAATAGAAGAAATGATAATAGAATAAAAAGAAATACAAATGAAAGAAGACAACCAAGAATGTCTTATGAAAAGAGATTGGAGAATATGAATTCCAAATTAGAAGCTTATATGAAGTCATAATGGAATAACGTTGATTTTATTTTTAATAATTTGTTTAATTATTTTAAGTTATCTTAAGAGTATTAATAAAGAAAATAAAAAATAATAATAATTTACTATTATATAATAATATTTCATTTCTTTTTATTTTATTTAGAAAGTGATTATTTGGTTATATCGTTTTCTTCTTTATAGATTTTATTGTTTGTTTCTTTCTTATTCAACTTTTATAATTTTGATTCGTCTAACCTTTTATTATGTATTTGAATTATTTAACACTAAATAAAAATTGTTATCTTTGCTGAAATAATTTAAAAATATTGGGCATTGAAAAAATATTATTTAATATTGAAACAAAATTTGAGTTATTTATTCACTGTACTAATATTTATTTCTTAATAAAAGTATTATTTGGTTTATTGTATCAATTATTAATAGGTACTTCAATAACTCTATTACCAAAAAACTTATATTAAATTTTACAAACAATTCATATCAAAGAATTTATGACTTAGCCAATAAATCAAATTGTTATATTTATTAAAGTTATTGGTTTAATGTGTATATGTCATATTTAGACTAGTACTATATTATATAAAGATGAGTCACTATTTTAAGATATCTCTAGCCTTATTATAAATACGATATTTCTATAACACTCACTTCAAACATACTTTGTTGTTCATTTACTCATTTTTCATTAAGTTTACATAACACCTTTTGAGTTTAAATATTTTTCGTCTTTGTTATTAAATTGGGTTAATGTACAAGAAAGAAATATATAAGACTCAACCACATCACGTCACCATCTTTTATTATTGTAATGAAAAAGTTATTCGTTTTTGGCTTATTTCTCTTATAAGTTCATCACTAGACACATTATTTTTCATAACCATCAACATCTATGCTCTTTCTTGAATCGTATAAGAGGAAAGTTGATGTTTTTTAAATTGTTTCATAATAAGTTAATACCTTATTCTGTTTTTATTTTTGTAGATGTTCTGTTAGAATGTGTTAATAAAAAGACCAAACACCGCATGTATTTCTTGTTATTGATGAGTTAAAGATATTATTCTTAAAAAATAATTAGTTAGAAAAACAATTATTTCTTTTTATAAATTTTTTTGTTATTTTATCTATCAATGGATAATTTTTATCTATTTTATAAGATATAAAAATAAGATTTTAAATTAAAACCTCATACAAGTGACTAAGTAGAACTTAAAATATAGAAATTATTACAAAGAAAATGGATAGGTGTGATCATGGACCGAATGTGAGATGTTTAAAATGTATGGCAAGAGACGCACAAAAAGCGGCTGAATTAAAAAAGAAAGAATCGAATAAAACAGCACAAAATCCAAATAGTTCTAGAAAATTATCATCATCACCTTCACAAGTAGGTGAAGGGGAAAAGGTCTATACCATTGGGGGTGGAGTCAAGAAAAACGCAGTAACTCATTTCAGTTCTGGAGTCTATAGACTTGGTGATGGTGGACCAATTAAACCAGCAACGCAAACTGCGAAAGGAAAACCAGTTAAATGGCTTTGTAATCATCCTCCAGGACAAAAGTGTAGTAATTGTTTATGTCCAAAAGGAGCAGCCAATGTTAAAAGGCAATGCAATCATCCACCAACAATGAAATGTCCTAATTGTATAGCTCCAGAAGAAGTTAAACATAATCAACCACAACAACCTCGAATTTATTTTCCAGCTACATGTCCTAACCATGGTCCACATGGATGTTGTACACTATGTCTTGCAAAATGGGATTATGAAAAAATTCGAATTCAAAAGCAAGATGCAGTATGTAAATTATGTCGTATGAACTTTATGGAAACAGATAATTTTCAAAGATATGTATCTCAAAGAAGTTTTTATGTTAATAGAATTGGTATATTATATGGAATATTTAAAGAAGACAGAGTACAAGTAGAAGCCATTTATGAACCACCTCAAGTTATTAACGAAGAAGGAGATTTTGAAATGAAACAAGAACAAACTCTTTTGCAAGTACAACAGATGGCAATTGAACTTGGATTAGAACGTGTTGGTATTATTTTTTCACATGCAAGAAGAGAAGAAATTTTAACAAGTCGAGAAATTATTGCAGCAGCACAACGACAATTAGAATGGGATAAAAGGTGTGTAACAGTTGTTGTAACACCAAATGAAACAGGAATTGAATCTAAAGTAGAATGTTATCAAGCATCGGAACAATTAATGGAATTAGTTAAAAAAGCAATAGTACAACCTAGTCAACCAAAAAATAATGAAATTAATTTAAAAGAATCAGTTTATTTATCACAAAAAGAAATTATGACTGTTGATCCAGTAGTTTTTGTTTGTAATGTTCCAATTCGTGCGTTTAAAGCAAAGACTATGTTTTTATCATCTAAATATCCAATTGAAAATAGACCACAAGAAGATGTTACATTACTTCAATTTAAAAAATATTTTGAAAGTGTTAAAACACTTCCAATTTATCAACAAATTTCAGATTTTCATTTATTAGTATTTTGTTTAGATTATGGAGTGTTTAGTTCACTTCATTCTGTAAAAGAGTGTGTTGTGAATAAAATAGAGAAACATGATATTAAAGAAGATATAAAACAATGGCTTGAAATGCCTTTGGACTGATTTTAATTATTATAACAAAATAATTATTTAGTTTTTATTTTATTGTTTTTCTTTTTGTTTATTATTATAACAAAACTTTTTAATACTTTGCTAATTATAAATTACTGTTTAATTCTTCCCCCCTTCTTCCATAGACAATTTTTGTTTGAAGTTCTTCCATAGGAACCTCTTTTAAAATTGTCTCGTCAGAGGGCTCATGATATATTAATGGAGATACTTTTTTACAAATCTGACATTCACAAGTCAAATCATTGAGACTTATTTTAAATCCATTTGAACTTAATGTATTTAATAAACATGGAGTACATATTAAATGGTTTGACGTTGCCGGTGAACAGTGAATCCAATTTAGTCCTATTATGTTATTTTTTGGTTTACATAAACATGAAAAACACATCTCATTATCATCATCACTTTCAACCATTTCACAAACAGGTGCTAATTTACCTTGTTTAATTAATGAAATTACTTGATTAATTAAATTGTGGTCATTGTACCATGGAAGTTCTGTAATTTCTTTGAACCATGGTTCATTTACTTCTAACTTATAATTTTGAAGAAATTGGCTGTGTTCTCTTTTCTTTCTTTCGATATACTCTTTTGAACAGACTAATTTCATTGGATATTGAATGCATCCAATTAATAAATATAATCTCTCTATTTCTTTGTTTTGCATCCTTTAAATACTTAATGAGTTTGTTTATTATATTTATAGAACAAGTTCATTTCTGGTTATAATGATGTTTATTTTTTTAAATTTTTTTATTTTTGTTTTCTTGAAAACTTAAATTTTATTTTTTCTTATTTTGTTGATAATAAATATGAAACAAGCTGTTCATTTATGAAATATAACTACTGAGGTATTTATTAAGTAATGATAAAATAATAAATAAAATGTGTTATAAACGTGTATTTAATTATTTACGAATCTTATTTTAATCTTATATTTATTAAATTAAAATGGAATCGGTGATGAACAATCAATTAATTAAAGAAATAGTAGAAACACTTCCAAATATTCAACAATCAATTGATGATATTACTAAGCATTATCAATATTATTTAGGAAGTATTAAAAATGAAATATTTGAAATGAGGGATAATGAAACATATTCAGAAGCAATTAAAAGAGGAGAAGGGATATTTGATAGAATTGATGAAACAGAAAGAAGAAGAAGAATGGTGATAGAAAAAGGACAGAAACAATAAATAAAATAGAAATAATAAAGAATAAAATGGAAAAGATAATAGAAGATAATAAGGATGAAGAAATATTAAGTAAAACAAAGAATGAACTAATCAATAAAATCATTTCAATTGAAGAAATGAATATGAAAGATAAAATTAAGAAATTAGAAGAAGAAATTAACAATATTAAAACAAGATTTAATAAGAAGAAAGAAGAATGGAACAAATATTACAGTGGTTATTTAGAGATAAACAAGAAACAAGAAGAAGAAAAAGAAAAGAAGAAACAAGAAGAAGAGAAAAAAAGAAAAGAAGAAGAAAGATTACAAATAATGAGAGGAATGAATACAATAGAAGAAATTCAACAACTAGAAGAATGGACATCAAGAAAAGTGTCCAATGTACTTTTTGATTCAGATAATGATAATTGGAATCAGAACACAATAACATTTATTCAAAGACTGATAAATAAAGAACATATAATAATTATTAATGAAGATGAAAATGGAAATAAATTTGGAGGATATGTTAATTCTAAAATTGATAAAGTTGGTAGTTTTATAAATGATTCAAAATCATTTTTATTTTCATTAGAATCAAAAGGAAGAATAGAAGGAATGAAGAAATTTGATATTAAAGTACCACAATATGCATTTTGGTTATCTAATCAATCAAGTGAATATTTATTTTCATTTGGATATGGAAATGGATGGGATTTTATTATAGGTAAAGAACATAATAAAACAAAGTCATCTTGTAAACAGTGTTCGTTTGAATATAAAGGAATAAGAAATGCCCTTTGTGGAAATGAGTATCCAAATATTGGTTTCACACCAAAACGGTTCATTGTAATTGAAATGAAATGATTTTATCAAATATTGTTTATTTGAAATATAAAAACTAAAAAAGAATTAAAATCAAATCAATAATGAAATGATGAATATAAAAATGATCATATTTCATTCTTGTTTTATTTTATTTCAGATACTCACACTCATTGTGTTAATTAAATAATAATAATATGAAGAGAAATGAAAGAAAAAAAAATAAATAAAGAGAATAAATAAAAGAGATAAATGATTTACTTTAATAAACAAAAAAACATATATCAAATATTAAACTTGGTTAATCTAATGATTAATCATTGAATATTAAATATAAATATAAAACAATATGAAAATAAGTATTAATTTATTATTATTTTGTGTTCATAAATGTTAATGTATTTTACATGTTCTATTTATTACATTGTAAATAATAGATAACTTTGGGTTTGTTAATTCAGTATATTTTATTAATTACTAACACATTCTGTTCATTTGGAAGTTCTTTTACTCTTTTTATCATTTCATTTATATCACAATATGGTTGTGTAGTTCTTCTTTAATAAAGTTGTTTTCAAAAGATTCATAAATGGATAAACAACAAAACAATACACAAGAAAAGATAAATGGAACAATCAAAATGGAAAGTTAAGAATAGAAGAATATACAATAGATTAGAAAGAAGTGAAAAAGAGTGAAATTAAGATAATAAATGAGAGAATAATAATTAAGAGAAATTAACGAACAAAAGAAAAAGAAAAAGAATAGAGAAATAACTTTGAATAAACGAATGAAATATTAATCTATAAGTAAACATAAAGAATAAAAAATCATCAACAAACAATAAGAATGATAGAAACAATAAGATTGATTTTACTCATCTAAAGTATTCAAATTTGAGTATGACTTAAATAATAATATTCATTGTACTATACTAAAAAGAGAATTAAAAGAATAAGAAATGTAGTTTGAATGAAGAAATAAAGAAAATTAAAATAAGAAGATAAAAAGAAGAATTAAAAAAGTATCATTTTAAGATTATGAATAATTATAATATTGTAAATGAAAACAATTCATTTCTATTTAACAAATATCTACTGATGTTGATTAATTAAATAATAATACTATATTATTTAACAAATTAAAAGAATTGATTATGAGTGAATTAAACAAATAAAAAGAATATTTAAATAATGAGAAAAAAAAAGAATTTAAGTTAAAGTAATGTAACATAATTTGAAGGGAATTGACCAGTTTGTCCATTTAATTCACCAATCCACCAATCTCCTTCTTTAGATAATACTTTAATAATATCTCCTGTTTTAATACTTAATTCATTTGTTTCTTGTGCTGAATAATCATAATTAACTCTACACATATTATTATTTGTTTTAGGTTGTTGATTTATTGGTGTTGGTTGAGTAGTAGAATTTCCACATGGCACTTGATAAGTTTGTTGTGGTGGAATGTATTGATTTGGCATAGTATTTTGTTGTGATTGATTAAATGATTGTTGTTGTGGAATGTATGGTTGTGACATAATTGTTTGATTAATCATTGGACTATTGTATAATTGTATTCGACGTTGTTGAACATTTGTTTCTTTTTCCATTGAATCAGCTGGTGCTTTAATAACATATTCTAAGTTAATTCCATTACTAGGAAGATTTTCAATCTTCTTTGGAACCTCTTCCCAAATTTCATTCATTCCATTCATAACTTCAGTGAAATTAACCATTAATGCTCTAACAACAGGAAGTACAATACCTTGAAAATCTTTACATAATTTATTTGTATCTTCAATAAGTTCTTCTTTAAGCCATTCATATTTTTCTTTAGCATATGTAAAATCAGTTTGTGCATCTGCAAGTCCTTTTTGTCGATTTACTGCTTTCTTTGTAATTTCCATTAATCTTTCATTATAAAATTCCATATCTTCTTTTCTTTTCTCTGCAACTTTGCATCTTCCTAAGAGTTCTTTAAATTGTTGTCCATATGCTCTTAATGGTGTTATTAATTCATTCATTAAATTTTGATATCTTGTTGAATCTCTTTCCATCTTTTGGAAAACAGAAATCGTTTCAGTGATTTGATTCATCTTTTCTTCTTCTCCTTCAGATATTTGAACACATAAATGGAGTGAATTCAATACATTTAGATGTTTTCCTGAAATATTGCTGACTGTTTTAGGAAGTTCTTCAACATATGTGATTACTTTATTGAATTCATTTGAAATATCACTTAATTTCTTTTTCATACTTTCATATTCAGTGTCAATAGTCTTTTTATTGACTCCAAGAACACTTTTAATTGCAAAAAATGATCGACTAATACTACTCATGTTGTTCCTTTGTTTTTATCCTATTTGTAGTTCTTTTCCCTTTTTCACTTTTTCAATCTTGTTTTGATTTCTCACATTTTTCTTTTTTCTAATTCCTATTTAATTTTTATCCTTTTATCTTTTTTTATCACAGTACAATTCTTTCTATTCTTTCTCTCATTCATTCCCATCACTACAACATAATCTAAACACCTCTATACTGTTTGTAATTATCTTCTTATACATTCTAAAACTCTTTTATTTACTCAAAATTTATAAACGAATAATCCAAAAAACTCTATCTTGTAATCAAACAACACTCATAATCTTATTGTTAATATCAGAGATAATGTTTAATTTAAATTGTTTAAGAGATTGGTATTATTATTAATTATTTCTATTCATTTATTGTGTTGTATTGTGTTGTTATCTTATTAATAATAAATGAATGATTTATTAATAATTATGGTTTAATTGTTATTATTTCTCATATCAGTCATTGTGTTTTGAATACCTTATTTCATCTATTCAATTCTATTTAATTATCATTAAATGTTATCATTCTTTTTATTAACTATTAATTCATTTAAGTACGATTTTATCATATCTTTAATTAAAAGAACACATTTTATCTTTTTTATATAATGTGCAATAAAATAATATATCATTTTTCATACACAATGATAGTATTAAAGAATCATTGTAAAATATCACCTCATTCATTAAAAATACTCAACTTATTTTCCACCAAATTTGTTTTAATGAAGATAATGTTCATATACCTTTCTCTTTCTACATCAAAACAATTAAAAATCAGTGAACCTTATCATTCAATTTAAAAGAAAAGTCTATATAATAGAATGAACCAATCTTCAAGTATTTTAAGAATGACACATCATCATTTTTAGAAGAATTTTCATTTCATTCTTATTCATTTTTCTCTTTAATTTAACTTAAGAAAGAAGTAACTATAAAATAAATGAATGGTGAAGATTCACTGAAAATTTTAAGCTCCTTTCTTAAATATCTAGCGATTATACAAAGATTGAACAGAACAAAGTTGATCAAGAAACAGAGTTTAGATAATTAATGACTTTATAAACAAGCAAGAGATTATATATATTTTTAAGTCATCAAAAATTCTTCTATTTACGATTTAAAATATGATTTACACAAAATAAATT
Organism: Entamoeba dispar SAW760; assembly: GCF_000209125.1. Taxonomy (NCBI): domain Eukaryota; phylum Evosea; order Mastigamoebida; family Endamoebidae; genus Entamoeba; species Entamoeba dispar. Next base: position 34,135 of record NW_001855856.1, read on the forward strand.
GATTATTTTTATGCATTGATAGTGCCAGTAACGTATTGTATCAAGACAGTACCAAAAATCATTTTGACCAGGTTCCTAAGGACTTCGTATATTAGAGTATTTAGTTAAACAACTAGTTGTTTTAACCAGACCAAAAACAAAGTTATTGTTTTTGTTTATTACTTAAGAATATGGTATAAAATGAATTTTTATTGGTTAGGAGTTAAGAAGTAAAACAAAAGAAAAGTTTAATTCATAAAAAATGACTTACTCGATAGGCTACTAGGTGTATGTGTTGAACTATTGAAACCCTTATATCGTCTAATGAAAAAACATAGGTTAATTATTTTAATGAATAAGTGGTAATAAATGTTAATTAATTAAAGACCGTTTGTCAATTATTCGAATTTGTTGTTCGAAGGGTTTAAAAAAAGATCGATTGGTAGTTGATCACTATCATCTGGTCCGTCTAACTGGTTGGACTGAGTGCAGTCAACAAAGAATAGTGTTAGTAATTTTTTTAAGTGTAATTATTTTTTTAAATCAGTGACTCTTTCCTTTTAGTTGTAGTTGAAGAGATAAAAAAAAAGATACTTATGGAACGGTGTTATGGTAACGGTAGTTAAATAATATAAGTAAATAAAATACTACCCATTACAATAAATTGCTTTAACAACAGAAACAAATAACTCGTCATCTGTCTTTCAATAATTTAGTTAATAATGAAGCACGAAGCTTCTTTATACTAAGAGAGAAGAAAATGGAAATAATAAACTTATTCCATATTGATTCTTCAGCAATATATTCACTAGAAAATATTGACAGAAATTTATTGGTCAAAAGACCTGTTGATAACATTGTCTTTTATATCAAAAAAGTGAAATATCAGAAAGATAAGATTTCAAGATGAAAACTACGCAATTATGTGTGATGGTTTTAAAAGCACTTAAACTATTAAAACCAGAGAATAAATTCTTCTCATTAAAGAATGTTATTAAAGAATTTATTACAAACCATTGGACATTTTATCTAAATTAAAATAATTTAAAACATCTTATTGGAGAAAAATATTATTAGACCTATTTAGTCATTGTAATTTAATTGAGTTTGGTAAGGATGGATGTCATAATAGATGATATTATAAATTAAAAAAATTATTCTAAACAACAGATAGTTTAACTTCTAAAAATATAAATCTGTGTGTACAGAAAGAAGAAAGAAAAAAAAAGAACCTTTAAAACAAGCAAAAAGTCATATTCAAACTATTGATTATAAGTATGAAATCCTTGCATCTATAAAAACTCTTCAACACTAAATTAATTATTCAAATAATCTTCTTGTAAATTGTATTATTCTATATGTAGTAAATCTTTGTAGTTGAGTTTCAGTCATTTATTGAATTGAAACTACTAACTACCATATTAACACATTGAATCAATTACAAGACCAAATGTTTCATTCAAAGTGGTTTTAATATTTTATTATAAATATACCTTTTATATTTGATTTTTCTGTTTTTTTGTTATTAAACTTTTCAAAATGTTTTTTCTTTTATTTCTCATTATTTTTAGATTATCGAATTGAATTTTCTCGAATTCTTCTTTTTTTGATAACAAATGAAATTGAATAATCAATTTTTATAATGCTTGATTATGTCATATGAAATTTGTACTATAAAAAGAATATAAATTCTAAAAAACATGAAATCAAATCTCATAAATTAGGAATAATGTTAAATTTTTTTAAATTCACCCCTTTTATCGTTAAACTTTTATAAACTTTTAGCCAAATTTATTTCGTCATATCTTCATAGATTCATATTGACTAACCCTTTTTTTACTAAAATTACAAATGGTTTAATACTACTCTAGATGTTCAAGATAAAGAATCATTCACCTCTTTTTTTTTAAAGACAATTAAAAAAAAATATTAACGATTTATGGGTTTTCTAAAAGGAATTTTTTTTTTATATATGAAATCGGTTTGTAGTTTAAGTAAAAAACAAAACATTTTTGTCTATAATTTTTTATAACCATATTTAACGATTTTATAAAATACTTGTAGTCATAAAATTATTCAAAATTATGAACTTTATATTCATTGTCCCATCAAAATTTAATGAGCCCTTTGGTTTTTTTATTATTAATCATTAAAAATGGGTTAACATTCAATTGTAGTGGTTCAGGATGTATTAATTGTATTGGAGATGAGTTGTGTGAGAAATGTAAAGATGGGTATGAACAAACAACAAGTTGCTTTAATTGTATGATTGTTAATCCTTTTCAAGCTTTTTCAGAATCAAATCCTCTTTATATGATGTTTAATTCTGAATGTCTTCAAGTAAGTACAGAACATATTAAGAGATATTGGGATCCAAGAGGGGCAGAAGAATTAACTAAAAATAAAGAAGTTCAATTTAAGATTATCAATACTATGATTCCTGCTTTTGGGATATGTGAAAATAAAGATACAAATAATAGATATAAATATGGTAAATATTTTCATTATACTATTCCTAAAAGTACTACAACACAAAACTATCTTAATGTTCTTGTCAAAAGTGATACTCCATCAGTAAATTTTAGAATTGAAATTACAACTGATGAATTTGATCCAAATAATTTAACTGACTCACCTAAATGTTTTGCACTTTATGTACTTGGAACATCAAAAACAACTGGATTTATTTCATTAAGAGTTCCACAAGAAGGAGGACATTATTATCTTTTTGTTGGAATGAAGAGAGGAGTTGATTGTACTTTAACTGTTTCAGTTGTAGATAATGAAATAATTAGTCCATATTATCAAGTAGAAGAAATTGATATTAACAATTATGAAGGAGAGATTTTGTCTCATACAATTGACTTTTCATCTATAGGGACTTATGATTATTCTGATTGTTCAAGTATTCCAACGGCATTAAAAATGATTAGGTTTCATTTAAAAGGAAAAATTAAACAAGGAATGAGGTTATCATTAGAAAGTACAAATGGAGATGGTCAAATTTTTGAACATTCTCTTTGTGAATCAAAATTTGGTCCTTGTAATTGTATTGAAGGATTCAGAACAAGAAGGGATATATGGTCATTAAATGGACAACATGGAAATATATTTTCTATTGATGAACATGATGAACTTGGATGGTTCTCATTATTTACAACAGATGTTTTTATGAAAACAACATTAGTTATGAAATATATTTGTCCAAATAATTGTAATCAAAATATTGGAGGAGGTCAATGTAGTACAATTCTTTCTCAATGTATTTGTACTGATGAAAGATATGGAGGAGATGATTGTCATTTATTATGTTATTCAAAAGAAAAATGGACTATATCTGATACTAATGGAAAGTGTAGATATGGAGTTGAAAATTGTGATACTTATTGTCAATGTCAAAATGATACAATTGCAGATCAATTCTATTGTGTAACTCAAGAATGTTGGAATTATAAAATAAAAAATGAAAGTTATAATGAAGATGTAACACTTTGTGAGAGAGGTTCTTCTCATTGTCTTCCTACTTGTCAATGTGAAAAAGGCTATTCATTAATTGAAGGATATTGTGTGAGTGATTTATGTGGAAATGGTATTTATGATATTGGAGAAGAATGTGATGAAAAAGGGTATTGTACAAAATTTTGTAGATGTGAAGATGGTTATGAACAAGACATTAATGATTTAACTCATTGTGTTCATAAAGCAATTTCAATGACTGAATTAATATCAGTTATAATTGGAAGTATAATTTTATTATTTGCTATTGTAATTATTTCAAGTAGTATTTTAGTACTTGTCTTTGCTAGAAATAATTATACAAGATTATCTGATATTCCATTTAATGAAAAACAACCATATTATTATATTGATAAAACATTATTAAAAGAGCAAAAAGAAATTAATGATTCTTATTTTCATTTTGATCATATAATAATTACATTTGGATTAAAAAATAAAAATATTAAATTAGAAGATACAAGATATGAAACATTTATTCTAAATAATACTTCAAATGAATTTATGTTATTTATTGTTCATGTTCCAAATTCTAGTAAATTTACCTTTTATTCTTATCCTCAAACTAAAATCCTTCTTCCGAAAACTAAACAAAAAATTATTTTATTTTTTACTGCTCATTGCACTACAACTATAGAAAATTATAGTCTTATTGTTAGTTGTTACCATTTTAATAATAAAGAAATTCTTTCTCAATTTGAAGAATTTATTAAAGATAAACATAATTTAGATGAAAAAGAATTTAAATTATATTATGAAATGGTAAATCAAATGAAATCTAATTATTGTAGCCTTATCATAAAAGGTGAAATCGAAACATCACTTATAATTGATCAAGACGAATTATTAATAAATCAAGGAATAATTGAAGGATCAAAGAGAAGACACCTTGGGTTATATCATAATATTCTCGTTTGTATTAAACAAATAAATTTAGGTTCTTATCAAAGTGAACAAAAACAAAAGTTAAAAGCATTATTTCAACGTTCAACAACACTTTTGAAGAATATTAGATCTCCTTATGTTGTATCAACAATTGGATATATTATGACTGAAGAAGCAATATCTATTATTAATGCACTTTATCCTCTTAGGAGTTTAGATTTATGTATGTATTATGAAAAAAGTAATATTGTATTACCATATAAATTAAAATTAAAAATAATGAGAGATGTTGAATGTGGTTTACATTATCTTCATGAATCAAAATTACTTCATAATAACCTTAAACCATCAAATATTATTCTTAATTCTCTTTTTGATACAACAAATACAGTTGCTTTAATTACTGATTATCGTGTAACAAAAGAACTTAGTGAAGAAATGGAAAATTTTGGTTATTTTATTGGAAATCCAAAATACGATGCTCCAGAATTATATAATAATATCTTTGTTCCTGAGAGTGATGTATTTTCTTTCTCTATTGTATTTTGGGAATTATTTTATGGAGTTCATGCTTTTAGTGATTTAAAAACAACATACGAAATTAAATCTTCTATAATAGCTGGAAAACGTCCAGAATTGAAATCACCTATGCCACAAGAATTACAAAATCTACTCAAACAATGTTGGAATGATGATTATCATGAAAGACCATTATTTAATATTATTAATCCACAACTAACTAAACTAATTGATTCTAGTGAACAACATCAAGATCTAGATATTAATGTAACTACACAAAAAATAAAAGATGTATTTGAAGAAAATATACATATATTTGAAAAACATGGAAAGAAAAAAACAATGATTTCTTTCACTGAATATCAAAAAACTGAAGAAAAGTAATAATTTATTGTTTTTTATTATCATATCATTATCATTCTTATTTATAAGAATTTTATTCCTTTCTCAATTGTGATTAACTCTTTTGTGTTTTATCACTTTCTTTCTTACCTTTTTAAATAACATCAAAAAGTTAATTTCTTATCATTCTATGATTGCACCTCTCTTTATATTCATATGGTTCGATTTTACTATTGCTTGCTCATCTAGATTTCCTATTGTTCTTGTTCCTGCTTTCATGTCTTCTTCTCTTCATATAAAATCAAATATCCCACCATCAGTTCAATTACCTCCTCATTGTCCTCATCAATTAGAAGGACAAATTTGGTTGAATTTAAAAGATGGGATTCCACTAAACAATACTCAGTGTTTCTTTAAATATTTTACTCCATTTTGGAATAACTCAAATAAACGTTTTGAATCACTCGATGGAGTTCAAATATATTACAAAGATTTTCCATCTATTGAAGGTATTTCTTCATTAGGACCAAAAGAAGAGCCAATTGTCCAAAGAGTATTACGAGTTTGGTATAAAATGATTCAACAACTTAAAAGAATTGGTTATAAAGACAAAAAATCGTTGTTTGGACTTGGGTATGATTGGAGATATGCTGATGTTAATTATAATAATTGGTCAAAAAAAGTGAAAGAAGTCATTGAATCAGCTTATATTCTTAACAATAAAAAAGTTATGATTGTTACACATAGTTTGGGTGGTCCAATGACTTTGCAATTACTTTTCCAATTGGGTAATTCTTTTTGTGAGAAGTATATTGAAAAAATTATTACTATCTCAGCTCCATTTATTGGAACAATAAAAGCATTAAGATCTTTTTTATCAGGAGAAACAGAAGGTGTCCCAGTTAATCCACTATTATTTAGAGACTTTGAAAGAAATATAGATAGTGTTTATCAATTAATGCCAAATTATCAATGGTGGAATGACACAATTCTTATCTTTAATGGAACATCATATCCAGCTTCTCAAATGAATCAAATACTAAACCTTATAAATGAAACAAAGAACTACGCATCTTTTGTTTATACAAATGCTATGAACAGATATCCAATAAATTGGATTCCTAAAGTTAAATTACATTGTCTATATTCTTCTGGAATTGAAACAGAAATCCTACTGAACTATTCTACTTCTTTTGATAATCAACCTATTCAAACTTTTGGTGATGGTGATGGAACTGTTTCCTTAAATTCGCTATCGTTTTGTAAAACAATGAATTTAGGAGAAAGTATTAATATAGGGAAATACGACCATTTTGGTATTATTAAAGCTCAGAAAACTATCGATTATATTATTGAACAAAGTTGTAAAACAACTTAAATCTTTTTCTTTCCCTTTTTGTTTATTGTTTATGATTATATTAAATATAAGCGTTTTATATAACATAAGAAAGATTTTTTTGATATTTTGAGAATAAAAAATTAAAATTAAAAATCTGAAAAATTTGAGTAATATGATAGAAGTAAAAGACAAACCTACTTCCTTGTCAGATTTAAATGAAGAAACTATCTTAAAAAAAACTTTATTGAAAGAAATTGATAACCTGTATCACAAGAAAGAGGTTGAGCCAGCTATTCTTTCAGATACTGAGAATATCAAAACAATTGTTAAACACTATGAAAAACAAGTTGACAGTATTATGGAACATGTTCTTCCTGTATTAGAAAAACGATTCCGATTAAAACCAATGTTAATTGATCGATATGGAGAGACACATCGTCAAGATGTATTAAGACTATTTGTTCATTACAACAAATCTTATTTTCAATTTATTGAACATCCATTAGGAAATGTCAAATATTTATATCTCGAACTTTTTAAGTCATATGATTTTACTGAAAGAAAATGTTATTATGGAGTTATTTTTGTATTAAAATATATGATGATTCTTGATTTAATGAGGAAGAATATGATTATTGGAAATGTAAGATTATTCAGAAGCACAACAAAATTTGTTAGTAGTATTGAAATAGTAAAACAAACAATTGAATTAGCATTTGAAACTCCATTACATGTTTATGACACTCTATGTAATTTTGGTTATTCTTTGACACAAGTACAATATCCTCAATATTGCATTCAATATAAATTAAATAGTTTAGATGATTTTATTTCAAGTGGAATTCAATTGAGTGTGTTAGCAACTTATCTTGCTGATCAGAGATTAGGTATAACATCAAATATTATTAACTCTCTAGTACTTGATAATGATCAATTATTAACTCGAAGACAAGCTACTTCAAATATTAATCATTTAGTCGGATTTCTAAATACACTTGGAATGCCATTTAAAATTGGAGAAATTGCGTTTTATGATTATTCTATATACGAGAGAGAAGATACTGTAGTTTCATTATTTTTATTTGAATTCCTTCGTGTATTTCAATGTCAATTGGTCATTCCAATTCATGTTGTATGTAATGAAATTAGTAGGATAGGTGAAACTAAAATTTCATTGAGTTCATCAAATGATATGTACGAAGCATGGGTTAGTGTTATTGGAAATTGTTACAATAAAGTATTTACTTATAATGAATTTGAATATTTCTTACCATATCTTTATATAGTATGTTATTATAGCCATTTGTCAATTCCTACTTTATCACATAAAGGAGATGGAGAAAAAAGAAGAATTGAAATTATAAAGGCAATGCAACCTGGTTTAGAAATACTTAATATTCCTAAACGAATATTTACAGATAAAATAAACAATTATGGAGATAAGACTGTTACTAATTATATTCTCTCATTTTTGTTTTATTTTATTCAAAAGAATGCATTAATTGATTGTGCTGCTAACTCAATTGGAAATGCATTAAAAAAGTGTGTTGAAAGAAAAAAAATGAAGAAAGGGATGTTATTTATTTCATCAATATTTAATACAATTAATATCATAAAAGGAAAAGAAGATGAATACTCTTATAATCAAGTTATTACAGGAACTCATTTGATTCAACAAAATCATATTAAAGTCTTGTATGAAGAAGAAATTAAACAAACAAAAGAAGTTCAATGTATTATGAAAAAACTATTATTACAAAAACAAATGAAAGGAATTTGGATCCATGTTAAAGGAGTACAAAGTATTTGTAGACAATATGTTATTCAAAACGAAAATAACAAACTAGAAAGAGAAATAAAAGAAATACAAAGTATTTATAAAACAATTAATACTAATGCGTATTACAACCAAATCCTAGAAAGTTGTTTAACCACTCAATCAAATGGCAGAGAAATGGAAAAAAGTCAAACTTGGAAAGAACAGATTGAAAGTAATAAAACAGCTCAAAAAGAAATGAGGCGTTGTGTTGATGAAATGAAATATGCAAGAACTGTTGAAGGAACTAAATCTTTCGAAAGAGTGTTTAAAGAAGAAATTTATAAAAGAGAATTTAATGAACAAATTAACAGCAATGAATTGGTTCAAAGTATTTTGAGAAGAAATCAATGGTTTATGGATTATGAAAGAATTGTTAATAGTTGTATTGAGACACAAAAAAATGCAAAAAGAATTATTTATTGCACAAAATATGAAGAAATTTGCCACTCATCGACTAATGTAGCAGATGCATTAAAACAAATACTACACTCTTCTGAATATGGATTTATAAAACGAGTATGTCCATTTGTACAAAGTTATTATAGAAGTTTAATTCAAACCAAACAGATGAAAGAACGAATCAATAGTTGTATTCCATTAGAAGGATTGTTTAGAGGAATTAAAGGGTATTACAATTATTCATTAATAATTCAAAGTAGTGTTGATACTCAAAAAGAAATTCGAAGAACAATAAAACAAAATAAATATCAAGAAATTATTACTTCTGAACAAATAATTTGTTCAGTATTAAGAGAAAAGAGAGATCATCTGAAATATTCAAATCTTCAAGAACAATGTCAAATAGTCCAAGGACTATGTAGAAGACGAATTTTTAAAGAACAATTTGATTGTGTCAATACTCAAACTAGTTTAGTTCAAAGTGAAATGAAAAGAATTATTAAAAACAGAGTATTTAAAGAAATAGAACAAGTATCTAAAGAGATGAGTGCATTTATTAAAACGTATTCTATCACTTTAGAATTTATGATAAGAGTTAAAATGGGAGAAGAAATTCAAGCTGTTATTAAAGGGAATAAAATTTTACACAAATATCTTGCAATTGTTGAAAATATAAAAGAACCACAAAGTATTTGTAAACAAATTGTTTATACAAATAAAATGAAAGATCTGATTAATGGAATTAAATATATCCAACAACATCACTACTTTGAAGAAATAAAAATACAATGTATTAATGTACAATCAGTTATGAGAAGAATTTATATTCCACAGTTTAAAGAAAATCAGTTATGTTGTGAAAATGTTGAACGCATTTGGAGATGTGAAATAAAACAAAGACAATTTAACAAACAAAGAAATAGTATTATTCAATGTCAAAGATGTGGAAAAGAAACATTAAAAAGAAAAGAATATATCCAAATTATTCGAGCAAATGAAATTGTTCAAAGCTATTGGAGAAAGGTTATACAAAAACATGAACAAGAAGAAAGAGAATATTATTGCAGTGAAATACAAGGAATAATGAGAAGTATTATTGTTAAAAAAGATAAAGAACATGAACTAAGTAAATGGTATCAAAATTGTCAATATAAAAGATGTCTCACTAAGTGTTGTATTCCTTTACAAGGGATTTGTAGACAAACTATTGTAAAATATGGAGTTAATTTAGATGAAGAAGTAATGCAATCTCTGTCATACTCTTGTGAATTATATACTTTAATTCATAGTTCAGTACCTCTTAATGAAAAACAAAAAAAACAAAAAAGAATATCCGAATCACCTAGTAAAATATTACAGTCACCTTCACAAAGAATATTACCAAAAGAAATTATTATGAATTCAATTTATTTAAATAAAACTACGAGAATGTCATTTAATAGATTAGAATATAGCAAACGTATATTATATGAATATATCAGAAAATCAGAAAGAAGTATTATTGATATTGCATTTTCTAATATTAGAATGATTGAGAGAAAAAAATTAGAAGAAGTACAGATTGGAGCAAAACAATTATTTGAACAAATTAGATGTAGCGAATGGTTTAGAGTTATGTTTGTAAAATATCAATGTGTTTATCATATTCTTGATTTATTAAAAAGCAGTAATAAATCTCCACCTTATCTTGAATTAGTAGAAAAATCATGTACGATGCTTCACTTTTTAATTCGTGATGATTGTTCTTTCAAATTATATAATAATCCTAATATGATAAAATCTACTATTGAAAGAGTATCAGAAATTTTAAGAAATTTTATGGAGATAAAAATCTTAACAGAAGGAACTAAAGTATTTCTTTGTCTTATTCAAAAACTTCCTGAAATAAAAACCTCTTTAATTGATGTTTGTCAACGGCTTAATACTAAATTAACAGAAATAGAACAAAAAGAAAAACTAGAAAAAAAGAAAGCGATGGACATTTCTGTTAAATTAAAAAAGGAATGCATTTATGAAGCAGCTTCACCACATATTAAAATATTAGTAGCTAAAGTAATTGGAAAATAAAAGAAATTAGATAATAAAAAAATTAATTTTATTTTAATAGAAATGTTTATTATAAAAAAGTTAAATAAAAAAAAAGGAGAGATGAACTAATAGATTTGAAAAATAATGGAATGCCTTATATGTGGGAAAAGTACTGAACAAACTCCAAGTGTTGTTATTGAAAACAAAACAACATTTGTTCATAAAGGTTGTTTTAGGTGTTCAGTATGTGGATGTCGATTAGACGGATATTTAATTAAAAACCATGATTTATGTTGTGTTGATTGTTACCAAAATCGTACTGTCAATGAAACGTGTCAAAAATGTGGAAAAATTATAACAGGAAAAATTGCAAGAGTTGATGGTAAATCATGGCACCCTCATTGTTTTATTTGTTCTATTTGTAATAAACCAATTGAAGGAGATTTTATTGAAAAAGACCAACAACATATTTGTCTAAAGTGTCATCGTAATGAAATCCAAATGAAACCAATTTCACCTTCCCAAGACTCAACAAACTCATCTACAGAACTAAACACTTTTAGTGTAAGAACAGAAACAGGTGATGAAAAAAATGAAACCCAATAATATCATAAAAACATTGAACCAAAAATTAAAACAAAACTAAATTTCACTTACTACAAAAAAGGTCTTTCAATTTTTTGTTTTGTTTGGATTTTTTTTTTCAGAAGTATGTTTTAAAAGTTTAACTTTGAAATTTACTCTTTACTTATTTTATGGGGGAACAACAATCTATACCAATTGTCACTGACCAAACTAAAACTTATTTAGATATTAGTAATCAATTACTTCCTGAAGCACCAAACCTTAGTCAATTTCCTGGATTAAAAAATTTAAATTTATCACATAACCAAATGACATCAATTGACTCTTTGGTAACACTATTAAATTTAACTAAATTAGATGTTAGGAATAATGAATTAGAATTACTTCCCGATTTGTTATATATTAATTTAACTCAATTACAAGATTTACAGGTAGAAAGTAATCAACTTCGTGTCCTTTCTCCATTAATTTGTTTTCTCACTTCATTGGTTAATCTGAATTTATCAAGAAATAAATTAGAACAAGTCCCAGATCCAATTAGTTCATGTCATGAATTAACTTTATTAAATATAAGTTTTAATTCATTAAGAAATATTCCACCAACAATTATAGAATTACCTCAATTAAAAGCATTAATTTTAAATAATAATAACATTAACACTATTCCAAAAGGTATTGGAAAATGTACAGGACTAACTCTATTAAATCTTGGAGAAAATGAGATGAAAGAAGTACCTGATTATATTAAGACATGTACTAATTTAGTTAAATTATATCTGGACAATAATGATATTAGAAAAGTTACACCTTCTATTTCAAACTTAGTTTCATTAAAAGAACTTAATCTTAGATCGAATGGCTTACAAAGACTTCCTATTGATCTTACTAATCTTACTAATCTTAATATGTGTGATATTGGTGATAATCAATTCAATGATAAGTTCTTTGATACAGAACCAAGTATACCAAATTTATTTAAATATTTATCAACACACTCTTTTGTTTCTCTAACAAGAAAAGTTGCCTCTAAGACTGATAGAAGAAAACAAAGTCTTCAAACCCAATTAAAGATAAATCAAAGTAGTAAGAAAAAGGTATTTAAAGAAGATGATATTTACATAAAGAAATTATTATTAAGAGTTAGTGAGAATGATGATTTTACTTATTGTAGAATAGTCAATTGTAAAGGAACAGAAATTAATCATAATGACGCATATATTTATGATGACCTTAAATACATTTATGTTTGGGTTGGTAAAAAGTGTAACGATTTTAAAAAGGCTAAAGCCAAATCTGTTGCTTCGTTACTTAGTCAAGAAGAGTTAAGTGAGATCATTTATATTGATTACACTGAACAAAAGAATGTCCATGATACTTTTCTTAATATTTTTAATATTGATTCATTTGATGAAAATACCTATGACAATGAAGCTGTATTCGTTCAATACATTAATTCATTAAAAACATTCACATTTGAAGACAACGATATTGAAGTTGTTGTAGATGAAGTTCATGATGAAGTTTTGACTTCTGAATTGTTACAGTCATCACGCTCACTTTTGATTGATACAGGTATTGATGTTTTTGTGTGGTGTGGACAATATAGTGATAACAATGAAAGAAATACTGCGTTGTTACAAGCAGAGTCATTACTCAGCTCAAGTGGAAGAAGAAAAGAGTTACTAAATTTCGTTCTTGAAGGAAATGAAACTTTAATATTCAAAGAATATTTCCATGACTTAGCTGTTAAAGATGACATAGTTACTTCTAACACTAATGATTTATCTGACGTTCTTCGATCCCCCTCACCATCTTCTTCTCGTTCTTCTCATATCAGAAGAACTTCTGGAAGTCATTTACTAAATTCAACTGACTTTTCGTCAAGAAGTCCATCACCATCTCCATTGCAAACACCTAGAGTATTACCAAAAGAAGTTCAAGAAAAACCATATATTCAAGAAAGTCAAAAAGTTCCAGAAAAAACTTCTGTCAAAGATAAAGAAGAATTAAAAGTCAGTATTATAGGTCAAGTTACTAAGGAAGAAACAAAGCCAAAAGAAGACATTGAAACTAACACTGTTGATAAAAAGGTTGAGCACATTGATAATGAAAAACATGAACAAACTAGTTCATCTGTAAAACCAATAGCAAAAGAAAATGTAACACAACTACCCATAACAACAGAAAAGAATATAGAAACCAAAAAAGAAATAAAAGACATAACACAGAATGATAAAGACAAAATTAAAAAAGCATCTAAAAAAGAGAAAGAAAGTACAGAACCATTAAAGGGAAATAATGAATCAACAACAAATCAAAAGAATTTGGATCAAATAGTTAATGAAGAAGATACTCAATTAATAAAAGTACCAAGAAGAACTGTCGTAAAGAAACGAGCAGCCGCAAGTAAAAATATTACTCAATTACAAAAAGACATTGGTGCAAAAACTGAGTTAGAAGAAAAGAAGAAAGAACAACCAAAACAAATTTCGTTTGATGATATTCTTCAACAACGAGAAAAGTTTGTAGCAAAAAGAAATCAACAAAATATTAAAACTGAAGAAGATTACATTAACGCAGCAAATTCAATTACAGGCAATCCATTAGATCTTCCAAGATTATTCCAAATTAAAGGACAAAAACGACCATTTGTTAGACAAGTTGAATGTACTTGGAAAAGTATGAATTCAGGAGACGCTTTTGTATATGACCCAGGAAAAGGGACTAAAGTTATTTACCATTGGCAAGGAAAGAAAAGTAATAGAATGGAGAAAGGAAAAGCTATGGATATTGCTAAAAGGATCAAAGACAAAGAACGTGTTGGATGTAGTCAAGTACTTATTGAAGAAGGAAAAGAACCAGAAGCTTTTTGGAAAGGGTTACAAGGCCCACCAACGCATCCGATACCTGAAGATGATGGAAAGATTGATACTGAAGTTGAAGTTCAAATTATTCAAAGAATTTGTTTATATTGGTTGAAATATGATGAAAGTACTGAAGAAGTTATTATGGAGAAAACTGTGGATATAAAGAATCATATATCCAAAGGGTTATTAGATGTGACTCAATGTTATTTATTAGACTGTGAAAATGAAATGTTTTTATGGTTAGGAAATAAGTGTCAAGTAAAAGTTAGACAACGCATTAATAAATTTATTGAATCGATGTATAAAGAAAGAAAAAGCCTTGGGTGGATGGCACCATTATACAAAGAATATCCAGGAGGGGAAGAAGTTATGTTTAAAGAACGTTTTTATGATTGGAACACATTACCAATAGGGAGTAAAGAAGATGTATCAAGTGGCAAAGGAATTGTTTATAAAAAGAGTCAAGGAATGACTAGTGAAGTTGATTTTAATAAAATGATGTTACCTGCTACAGAGAAAACAGAGGTTAAGATTGATGATGGTAAAGGAGATACTCAAATATGGAAAATTGATGGATTTAATAAAATAGAAATTAAGCCTGAAGAAAAAGGAGTGTTGTTTGAAGCAGAAAGTTATATTATTCTCTATCATTATAAGATTTGGGCAAAAGACATGTACTTATTGTATTTTTGGCAAGGAAGAAGTTGTGCTGTTATTGATAAAGGAACAAGTGCACGACTAACGGTTGATTTTCATAAGACATTAAAGAGTGATACAAAAGAGATGAGAGTTGTTCAAAATGTTGAGACAAGACATTTCCTTTCAATGTTTAATAATTCTTTAATAATTAGACAAGGAAAATATAAAAAAGAATTCGATTATAACAAAAAGTACTTATTTGACATTAGGGGAAAAGAAGAACCTTTTATCAAAGCTATAGAAGTTGATGTACAACCAAATGCATTATGCAGTTATGGTGTATTTATTTTATTAACTCCAAAAACAAAATTTATTTGGAAAGGAAAATTTAGAAATGAAAAATACGTTGAGTTTGCTGTTGGTCTTGGAAAAGTCCACCAATTTATGGAAAGAGAGCAGTGTGTTGAGATTGAAGAAGGTAGTGAAAGTGAAGAGTTTATTCAGGCTATTGGAGGAAAATGTGAAATCGATCAACCAAGTCAGATGTATGTTGATAGACTTTACCAATTATCTACTACAAGTGGTGCTTTAAGGTGTGAAGAACATGTAAGGTTTTATCAAGACGATTTGTATTCAAATGATGTAATGCTCTTAGACACAATTGATGGATTATATGTTTGGTTAGGAAGTAAGTGTTCTGCTAATACTAAGAAGATGTCATTAAATACAGCACTAGAATTTGTAAAGAAAGGTAAAACACCTGAATTACAGAAAAGAATTGTTTATGCTATTCAGGATAAAAAAGAACCATATCTTTTCACTAAATATTTCCAAGGATGGCAAAAGACTAAAAACCAAGAATGCTCAATAAAAGGAAACATTTTGTTAGCTGAAGAAGAGTACAAAAAATTCTTTATTAAATATTCATATGACGATCTTGTTAATAAGAAATTCCCAAAAGGAATTGATGAACAAGCTTTAGAAACTTATCTCACTGATGATGAATTTGCCAAAGTGTTTCATATGTCTCTAGATCAATTTAATGCCTTACCTCTTTGGAAAAGAGAGAACTTAAAAAAAGCAAAGAAGCTTTATTAAATCTCATCATTCATTACTTATTTTCGTTTTGTTTTTGTCAGTTTTCTGAAAACAAATTCTTCAAAATGAACAATAATTCAGAAGAAAGTTTTATTAAAAATCATTTCAAGATTTTGTTGATACACTAAAAAAAAAAGATTCTAAATGTTCCTCCATTTTTGGTTATATAAAAAGCCAAAATGTAAAAGACGTTTAAAAAACAAGTCAAAGAAATTACAAAAAATAAATTATGAGATTTAATAGACGACGAACTTGAAAAGTAAAAGTATGTCAGACGAAGAGATCAGGAAACAAGAAGAAGAGCTCAAAAGATTACAAGAAGAAATGGACAAAGAGGAAGCTGAGATGAAACAAATGGAAGAAGAAATCCGCCAACAAGAAGAGGCTATTCGAATAGAAGAAGAAAGGCTTCAAAAAGAAATTGAAGAAGAAGAGCGAAAAGCAAGAGAAGAAGAGGAGAGACATAGACTAAAGGTAGAACAACTTCAAAAAGAAACTGAAGAAGAAGAAAGAAAAGCAAGAGAAGAAGCAGAGAGACTGAAAAAAGAAGCAGAGAGAAAAGCAAGAGAAGAAGCAGAGAGAAAAGCAAGAGAAGAAGCAGAGAGAAAAGCAAAAGAAGAAGCAGAGAGAAAAGCAAGAGAAGAAGCAGAAAGAAAAGCAAAAGAAGAAGCAGAAAGAAAAGCAAAAGAAGAAGCAGAAAGAAAAGCAAGAGAAGAAGCAGAAAGAAAAGCAAGAGAAGAAGCAGAAAGAAAAGCAAAAGAAGAAGCAGAAAGAAAAGCAAAAGAAGAAGCAGAAAGAAAAGCAAGAGAGGAAGAAGAAAGAAAAGCAAGAGAAGAAGCAGAAAGAAAAGCAAGAGAGGAAGAAGAGAAAATTAAATTAGAAGAAGAAAGATTTAGAAAAGAAAGTGAAGAAGAAGAAAGAAAAATGAGAGAAGAAGAAGAAAGGTTAAATAAAGAAGCTGAAAAACTTCAAAAAGAACTTGAAGAAGAAAGAGAATCAAAAGAAGAATTCATTCCACTTGATGAAGGAGAAAAGAAAGACACATTAAATATTGATTCATTGTGTGAAGGACTACCTGCAAATCCAAATGTAGTTAGAAGAATAAAGGCTAGAGGAAAGACTCATGTTGGAAAAGCAGGTATTTATGGTAATCTAAAGAAAGAAGATATGAAAACTGAGTACATTGAACCAGAAACAAAACCAACACAACCAGAAGTTGGTAAAGGATTTACTATTACTATGAATGGAGGAAGTAAATTACCAACAAAAATGAATCCATTAATGGCTGAGGTACAAGCAAAGAGGGCAGCAAAAGTTGGGAGGGCTTCCTTTTCAGTAAAACCATCAATTATTTCAAAACCAGAACTTAAAAAAGTAAGTCCCTCTACGTCTCCAGGACTTGCAGATGATTCCTTTCTTGCCCAACAAACATTTTCTAATGAGGTAGATGGAATGAACACATCAATGAATTATGAAAAGATGGTAAGGGTTAGTGGTAAGTTTTTTATGAAGTGGAGAATAATTGAACTAAAACCAGAATACCTAAATAGTGGAGATGTTTTTATTATTGACAAGGTGGATAAAATTTATGTTTGGATTGGAAAAGATTCTTCTAGATTGAAGAGAACAAAAGTTTGTGATGCAGCAAATACAATTAAACATGACGAAAGACAAGGAAGGTGTGAAATTATTCAAGTTAATCAAGGCAAAGAAGATGAAGAATTTTGGAAAGCCCTTGGAGGAAAGAATGACAATATTGTTAAAGCAGAACCAAATCAAGATGATCTTGAAGATAAAGATTGTACAGATGAGTTATATCTTCTTGGAGAGAAAAAAGATAATTGGGATGAAGCTGAAATTGTTAACTGTAGCAAAGGAAAAATGGCTCATAATATTTTATTACCATGGAAAGTTTATGTTTATGATGGTGGAAATGATGTATACCTTTGGATTGGTACTAAGGCATCTTCTACATTAAGAAAGAGTGCTAAAGTTGTTGCACAACAAATTTTTGATAAGAAACAACGATCCCCAATTGCCCAATTGATTCGTATTACACAGCAAACTGAACCTGTCATTTTTAAGGAGAAATTTGCTGCAACCCAAGGAAGTGTTGAAACAGTACATAACCCTGATTGTAGTTATACAGAGGCTGAGTTAAATCAATCAAGAGATCGAGCTGCAACTGTTAGTTTATCTAGACCAACAAAACCTTTAATTAAACCAGTACCTAAATGGAATGTACCAGTAGAGGAAGAGAAAATGACATTTGATATAAGAGAATTATTAGGTATTCCTGATGATTCTATTGTTCTTCAACCATCAAAAGATTTCATCATTCAAGGAGGAACAATTAAAGTATATGTTATTGTTGATACACAAAAAGAGGCTATTCCAGAAAGCATGTATGGTGAATTTTATAGTGAGAATGATTACATTATCGATTATAAAGATCCTAAAGAAGAAATTAAATTCTTCTATTGGCAAGGTAAACACACTTCTATAAAAAGTAAAGGAAAAACATCTATGTTGGTCAGTGATTTAAGTAAAAAAAAAGGAGCTAGCACTATTCGTGTGCCTCAAGGAGAAGAGCCACATGCATTTATGCAATTGTTTGAAGATAAATACCTTATTCATATTGGAAACTATTTTGATCGTGAGAAGCATCAAGCCACAGAGAGAATATATCAAGTGAGTAATACTATGTTTGAGAATACATGTGAATATACCGTTCAACGTGAGTTTAATAAAGAGTTTATTAACTCATCTTGTTCTTATATTTATGTAAATACAGAAGGAGTAAAAATTTGGAAAGGAAAATATGCAAATGAAAATAACAGAAAAGTTGCTGAAGAAGCTGCTAAAAGAATTGACCAACGACCTGCAACAATTTTAGATGAAAAAGATGGTAAAATTTTGTTTAATGAGGTCAAACATTTTGATAATAATTATACAGTAGTTATGCCAAAATCATATCATTTAATATTAGAGAAGATGCATGTAAAAACAAAACAAAATACATTCTTTACTTGTCAACGATTTAAAGAACCAACATTATTAACTTGTGAAAAAGGTATTTATTTAATGGTAACTCAATTGAAGAAAGATTGTATTATGCCATATCTTAACACTGTTCATGAGTACTTAGAAAAGTTAAATGGAAAATATTGTGGAATAGATGTTCCTGAAGTTTATGTTATCCACTCTTTAAAACATATCCCAAAGGAGGTAGTTACTATAATACATGGATTTGAAAAAAGTTCATTAAAAGAAATGGATATTGAAAACGATCCTCAAAATATTATTACATTTAAGGATCTTTGGAATATTATTAATAAAAAATATACCTATGAAGAATTACTTCAACGACCAATTTATTTGGATAAAACCAAATTGGAAACGTATTTAAGTGATGAAGAATTTGCTAAAGTCTTCAAACGCTCTCGTTCAGATTACAATAAAATGAAAAAATTTGAAAAAGAACAATTGAAAAAACAACATAAATTGTTCTAAAGAGAAATTTATCAAATAAGTATTGAAAACTCCATTTCATTTATTTCTTTCTCATTTTATCCTTCTATTTATTTTTTTTAAATATAAAATTTATAACTATTATTATTTGTTGGGTATTGAATAAAATACAAATTTAAGATATTCAATTACATTTGATGATTGCTTTTTCTAATAATGTTGCTGTTACAGTTAAGAAAGATAGTGATGAAGTTTTGGTTGATAGTCCAGTTATAAAGTCTCTTACAAATATATATTCTCTTCTAAAATATTTATTTGGTAGAATACTTACTAGGGTAGATATAATGCTTATTACTTGGTGTATTATTTGTTTATAATTTTTAGAGTTTAGTAAAGGAAGTAATGCCAGTTGCTCAGAGTATTGATCAATCATTTCATTTAATTCACTTTGATTAATTGTTTGTATTTCAGTTAAATATGCCTTCTCAAAAACTTCTTTTTTTTTCTTATTTAATTTTTCTTTTCCTATTCTTATTTTAGCTCGTTTTTTTGGTTTATTCTTTGAAAGAAGACCTGAACTTAGGGGATTTATAATTTCTTTACTTTCACCTTCTTGTTCAGAACTTGACTCTTCATTTACACTATTACCTTCTGAAATTAAACTATCACTTGATTGAATGGATTCATTATTTTTATTATATTTCTTTGTTCCTTTTTGGTTATCATTTTCTTCTGAATATGACATTTCTTGTTCTCCTGAATCAGTTTTATTTTCATCTTCAACTTCAGGTCTATCTTCAGAATGTTTATTTTCAAATATCTCTTCCATAGGTTGTTGTATATTTTGATTAGTTACAACATCTACTTTATTAATTTGTTTGAATGAATCAAGTTGATTTATTCTTTCTAACTGAGCTAATTTTTCTATTTTCATTACTATCCAACAAATATCTTTGATTGCACTTTGTATC
>NW_001855856.1:54691-63561 GCF_000209125.1 Entamoeba dispar SAW760
ATATAATGACTTGATGGTGTTATTCCTTTTTTAGATACTGCAAATTCTTGTGCAACTTTTCTATCAGTTTTAATATATTTTCTAAAGTTATTGATTTGAGTAGATAAGTCAACGTCTGGTTGGTCTTTATTTAAGGTTTCAACAAAATCATCTATTTGACCAGAAGAATGAAAGATAAACCATTTTCCATTAGCATTAGAGATTAAGAATCCATTTAATAAATAATATACAAATCCTTTATGATCAGAACCTAATACTCTTGTTCTCATATAAATTGAGCCAGGAGTTTTTTTTGATGTTTGTTGTCCTAAAGGAGAAATTAAATAATCTTTAATTAATATGTTAATATTTTTAAACAATAATAAATGAGGAATATCGCCTATTTCATTATATTGAAGGAAGTCATTGTTTGACGTTGTTAAATAAAAAATTAATGGAATAGTGTATCGATTTACAGGAATTGTTTGCATCACTTGTACAGGATATTCTAATGAACATTCTTGTGAACAACTAAAATAGTGATAAAACATTAATGAACATAATCTTATAGCTAATGAATTATAGTTAAATGATGAATGATAAACATATACCATCACAGATTTAAATGTTGTATCTAAATGTAATCGTTTTTTATCTTCTTTTTTTATAACTTCATTTTCGTCTTCTGTCTCATCTGAATCTTCATTCATTTTTGGTGCATTCTCAATATCTAAAATATCTCGTTGTTGGTGAATAAAATTCCAAAGATATAGTATTTCTTTTGTTTCTTCTGCATCCAAATCGTTTAACAATTGGTTTGGTTTTCGTAATAAGTCACAATAAGGATGAAAGCTCCCCTTATAGCTTTGCATGAAAATTATATTTTTTTAAGTTCTAATGCTTTCATCAGAAAATACTCAAGGATCAGAAGATTTTCCTAAAATCGTTTTGTTGTTAAAAACCCTTTTTTTAAATCCTCTATCTTTTTCATTTTTTATTTTTCTTTCACGAGAAAAAGATGAAGTAGGAAATTCAAAGTTCAAAACAACTTTAGAAAAAGAAGATTTAAGTTTATTATAATTCAAGAGTACTATATATAGAATTTGTCAATAAAGAATAAATCTTTCAATAGTTATGAAATATGGTCTGATATTATAAAAAATAGTCTGACAATATTCAACAACCATAAGTATCATAATAGCATAAACACAACATGAACAGTAATGGTTTTAATTTAATAATAAATCTCAAATAACCACAAGGTCTATTTAAACACTTACTATATGATATGTTAAATAATGACAGAAATAAAAATATACAAATAAATAATAATCAAATCTTCAAACAATACTAAAACTAATATAACTGAAACATAAAATAAATACATAATAAAATTAACTTGAGGAACCGATAAATAAAAACAATTTAAATAATAAGACACTATACATGCACCAAAAATATGTGATAATTTAATAAAAGATATTACTTAGAATATAGAATAAAGTTATGAACATAATAGAAAAATAAATTGAACAATCAGAATAATTCTAGAATAAAATAAAATAAATGAAAAGATATAATACAATCAAGAGAAGCTAAAAGAAAAAACTTATAATATAAACTCAACAATTATATATGATAAATCTTAAGAAATAGTTACTTTTAATAAATTTAATATATTCAACTTCTATTATAGAATTTAGTTTTAACAAGTTCTATTATAATGACAAATATTAATGTATCTAATCATTTTTTTTTATACAAAAATATTAAATCTATTCATATACTTAATAATTATTCAGAGTCAATCATCTTATAAATCTAATTATAATTTCGATATTACAACATTCTTGTTTGTTAATTATATATCATAATTTATTAATAATAATTAATATCCTTCTTATATTTTCAACATTCTTTTTTTTATATCATGTTTTTCTTTCAGTTAATTTGTATTACATTCACTAATTCATTGAAATTAATCTTCTTACAAAATGATTTCTTCATCTTTTAATTATTTAATTTGGATTCTATTTTACTATTTCTATTATTTCTTTTATTCCTGTATTTGATATTTATATTTTAAATATACTCTTAATAACTCGTAGTAATTTAGTTAGTTTTTCATTTATTTGACCAGTGATACTACTCATTATCCCACCCTTTTATACACTTAATTTTAATCATAAAGAAAGAAAACGAAAAATGTAAAAGAAAACAAAAAATTTTTTACTTGATCTAAAAAAAAGAAGAAGTATGTCATATAAATCAAAGTACCATTCAGAAGAAGATGAAGAGTATGAAAAGAAAGATGAAGAAATAAAAAGGATGAATGAAAAGAAAAATGAGGACCGAGGAAAAGAGATTGAAAATCAGAATGACAAGAAAAAAAGATTTGTAACAAGAAGTGTTTATGGAAGAACGTCATCCACTGAAAAAAGTAGTACTACACACCTTCACTCCAACGAAAATGTTAAGTATCAACAAAAAGAAAGAACTTTAAATAAAACTTTAAAAGTAGAAGAGAAACAAGAAAAAAAAGAAATTGATGAAAAAACTAAGAAAGAAATAAAAGAGGAAGAAAAAGTGTATAAAAGTATTAAAAGTAATGAACTGAAAGAATACCAACAAGAAAATAAAGAATTACTTATTAATGAAAATGAGCAATTGTCATATATTTGTCAACAAATTAAAAATACTGAACAATTATTAGAACAATTAAAAAAAGAAGAACAACGACTAAGAGGAAAGATTATTGAAGGAAAAAGTCAAATAAACCAAAATGAAAATATTGTGATTGATATAATGTGTATTCTTCCAAATGGTAAACAAATTTGGATTAATATTAATAAAGATGATGACCCAAATGAAATATGCAAGAATTTGTCAAATGAATACTTACTTTCAAAAGAATCTGAACAAAAATTATTGAATTACATTATTGAGGCACAACGTCAATAATGTTTTTTTACATAAATTAATTTTCTTTTAATAACCTTAAATTAATTTGCTCATAGACAAAAAAATATTATTGAAACAAAATTAATAAGATTCATACTGAGGTAATTCAGGTGGTTCTCTTGATGGTGGTTGAAGTGTTGGATACATCGAACTAATTTTAATTAGTTGCTTTCTTTGTGGAGGAGGAATGTTAGGTAAAGAAGGAGGAACAATTCCATCTGCATTAACATGTTCAGAGTTATCATCAACTCCTTCAAAATCTTTGTTTTCAAATTTTGTAGCACAATTCTCGCAAACTCTAACGGGTTTAGAACTAATATGAGGAATAACAACTCTTCTCTTTGTACATTCAGCACATAAAACTCTTCCACATTTTCTACAATGATGTCTTCTATTTAATAAAGTGAATTTTGAATGGCAATTCATACAATCCAAAACGTTATCATCAGGTATCCATGTTGGAGCTGCTTCATTATCACTTAACTCTTCTTCAAATTCATATTTTCTTTCACCAGTGAACGCTTTATTTAAATCCATTACCCACTCTTTTTTTTCATCAAATGTTTCTGCATAAACAACAACTGATTTTTGAAGTCCTTTAAGTTGGAATCCATTTTGACTAATGTCAGAATCTTCTATATCTTTAACAGAAGTTAATTCTAATAATTGATGAAATTGTATTTTCTTTCCTTGTTGTTCACCATAAATTACTGTTGCATCATTAAATAAATAAAAGTACCTTTCTTTTACAGCTTTTCTACATTGTTTTCTTAAAATACCTTCACGTACTAAAGTACGAGGTAAAGTTTTTAAATCATCTTCGGTTTTAGGATCTAAGTCAGTAAACATTTTAATAATATCTCTCATCTTTTGTTTATTGTTTTCATTTGCAATAATTGCATTAACAGCTTTAGCATATGAATCTAAATATCTTCTTACCTGTTCTGCAATAACTGCATCTGGATGATCTTTTTCTGTATTCTTAATATATTCTTTCATTAATAAAATATATCTAGGAATTCTTTGGACAGGGAATATTAAGAATGACATTAAGTTCCCATTATTAGATAATGGATTTTCTTTTTGTGTTTCACAAAACTCTTCAAATTTCTTTTTTTTAGATAACTTATCAAATAATAATGAAGCCTTTTCATAATTTTGAATATATGGACCAAATCGATTAAATAATGGTTTCTATATTGTTACTTCCTTTTAAAAACAATTATAAAACTATAAAAAAATTTTCTATAAAAATAATTATTACTAACAAACGTTTAATAAAAATACATCACATATATTATCATTGAGTGCAAACTCTTTTAACCGATCTTTTAACTGTTTTGTTAATTGATTGGCCCCATCCAATAATTCTTCTAAATTACAGAATAAACATTTCATATCTTCTTCACTAATTAAATCCATTCCTTTGAGTGGATTAATATATAGGTCAACAACAGTTTGTAATGCCCGTGCATATGACTCTTCAGTTGATACAATCTCATTTACAACATATAATCTTTTTGACATCTTTTATTATCATTTTTTAGATTCTTTTCCCTTCCAAATTTTTCTTTCTAAAAAAATTTTTTAGTTCTTCTGCTTTTTTTTTTAGTTAGAGCTTTTTTACTATTTTATTCACTTGAAATTATCAAAATATTTTCTGTTTTATTTCAATTAAAATTAAGTTAATAAGGACTTTTATCATTTATCCTTAACATAATAAAGAACTTAAAAATAAAACTTAGAACTAATAAAAAAGAATAAAAATGTTATTAAAATGGGGATTTTTGATTCTGTTCATTTTTTTGAAACATGAAGTGAATGGACAATTATGTGACAAAACGATAGAAATTGATATAAAGAAAGATTATGAAGACAGTAACAATTTAACGTGGAGCACTACACAATATCCATGGAGTTGTAGAAATGGAAATTTAACAGGAAATAGAAATGGGATTTTGTATTCATTTACAACAGATAATATTCCAACATTACTCAAAATATCAACTTGTTATCCACACACCAACTTTCCTGCAATTGTAAGAATATTTAGCTCATGCAATAAAATATTGAGTGATTGTGGACAATCTCAAAATGATGATCCAGAAGGGGTGTGTGGAGGAATATTATCTCGAATTACCTTCCAACCTGAAACAAATAAAAAATACTATATTTTAATAACAAGTACATCTAATGTTACTGGTTTATATACTTTAACTGTAAGCCCTTATAGTCCTAATTTAATTAAACAAAATAATTGTTTTTATCAATTAGCATTAAATTTAAATATTCCTTCTGTTGTTGATGATAGAATAACAGAAGATTGTACTATTTCAGATATACCAAATACTGATTTAAGTATTTCAGGAAGATGGTATTCATTTACTCCTAAAACAACATCTATAAGAATTGATACTTGTAATAAATATACATCATTTCCAACTACAATTTATCTTTTTAAATATGATCAAAAATTAATTAGATTAGAATATATTGGATCAAATTCTAATGGATGTGGAACATTAGCAAGTTATGATGCACAAAATTTAATACCAAATGAATTATATTACATTGCAGTAAGTCCAACAGGTGGTATATTAAAACAACAACGCTCATTTCAGTTACACATTTATGACCAATCTCAATATGGAGATTGTTCTACAGCATTTGGAATAACTCAATTTCCATTTTATATGAATTTTAATATATCAACTAATCCAGAAGTGAATTATACAAGAAATAATGGAAAAAATGTAACTGGTAAAGTAATTTTCTTTAGTCTTGCAGGGGATACAAATAAATATGTTTTTACTACGTTTTATACTAAATATTTTTCTGAAGTTACTGAAACAATTATTGGATATAACAATTATTGTGGTAACTTTAAAGAAGGTACTTTTCAAGGTAAACATGAATATACTATTGTTCAATCTGAATATAATACTAATACCATGATACAAGTAATTTGTATTAAAGAACCTTGTGAAATTAGTGTTTCTGTATTATCAGTTACTGGAGTAACTAATGGACAATGTGAAAACGCTCATATTATTTCATTAAATGAAAATGAAACTTATTCTCAATTTGTTGGTTCATCATTATTACCAAGTTCAATGATTGGATGTTCTCAAGACATAGAAGAAATGCAAGGAAGTTGGTATCATTTTATTCAAAATTCAGAGGATACTATTATTATTGGAATAACTCCATATCTAGCTGAAGAGTTCATGTGTTATTTAGAAGTTCATGATAAATGTGATTCTACTATATGTTTAGAAACAAGTTATTCAACAATAGAACTTAAATATAAAGAATTTTATGTATTTGCAACTTCATATACAATTTATATACCAGCTCAATATGGTTATTTCTTGTTTTGGGCATTAAAAAGTAAAGAGAATATTGGAAAATATCCATCCAATCCAATTATCATAGAATCAATTCCATTTACTAAAATGGTAGCTTTACCCTTTGAAATAGAAAATTATTGCAGTGCAGAAGAAGACACAAAAACATATCACTATGGAGTTTGGTTAAAATATTCACACGACCCATCATTTAAATATACAGCAAGTACATGTGGAACTGAATCAAATTTATTAACTAACATTTCATTACTAAGTGATCTTAGTGGTCCTGAATCACTTGAGTGTATTCAAGGAATATCTTCTTCATGTGGATTTGGACATTCAGTTGATATTTCAATAGATAAAAATGTTAATAGTTATATTGGTATTATTTCATCAAATTCAGGAGTAGCTAGATTTTCATTGTACTATGACCAAAAAGCTACTGATAGTAGTTGTAAATTTGCTACTATAATAAGTGAAAGTAGAAATATTAGAGGGTTTACATCACGTGGTACCACTTCAGAATCAAAATGTAGAGAAATTATTTCGTTAAAAGGGATTTGGTATTTACTCGACCTTTCAAGACCTGCTAATGTTACTATCCAAATAAATGCTTCTAGTTCTTTTAAAACTGCTGTAGAAATATATGAAAGTTGTGAAGTTATTTATAATGAGTCTGTACCAAAAGTGTGTGTAGACCAAGCAAATTGTATTACTTCACCTATTGGAAATAATGGGTGTTTATTAAATATTCGTTTAAATAAAGGTAAAAAATATGTCTTTGTAGGAGGAATGAATGCAAATGATTATGGAATATTTGAAGGTTATGTTGATATTCGATATGATTCAAGTGATGAATTAGAACCTATTTCACATGTTATTTTTTGGAGTATTTTTGAAGGTATTGTATTTTTACTTTGGATTATTTCTCTTCTTCTCTTGGTCATTACAAAGAAAGTTAGAAAGGGTGTTACTTCAAAAAAAGGAGAGAATGAATATTTAAAACAAAATTTGATAAAACCAAATCATGAAGTTAATATAAAAGCAATTATTGATAATTAGAATGTTATTAATGATTATTTATTTGGTTTTTGTTATTTTTTTTTGATTTTATCTTTTTATCAATTTCAGAAAGTTCAATTGAAAAAGACATTAACAAAAAAAAAAGTAACTTTATAGTTAATTTAATTTAAAAAGTTTAATTGAAAAGAATTAAAGGAAGAATTTATTTTAAAACAACAAAATGTAAAAGAAAGTTGTTTTACAAAAATATATATTACTATAAATAATTTTGAATATTGTTAATAAAAAAATTAATAAATAAGTTAAGAAAATATAAATTATAAAAGAAACTTTGAATATTCCTTTAAAGAATAACTTTTCAAGACAAAAAGAATAATGTTTATTGTATTTTTTGATTAAATTTAAGAAAACAACATAAAGAATTAAAAAAAAAATAAACTTATTTGACATGGAAGATGAGTTTGATTCAATGCATAATATTAATTTATTAAAAAGAGTCAATTAAATAGTAGAGATGTTATATTACTTAAAGTATTATTAATTGGAGATATTTCAGTTGGAAAGACATCACTTTTATTAAGATATTGTGATTCAACATTTAGTACAACATATGTCACAACAATAGGTGTTGATTTTAAAGTTGCTACAATGAAAAAAAATGGTCGTACAATAAAAATGCAAATTGTTTGTTATTTTTTATAAAGATTTGCTTTATCTAAGATACTT
Organism: Entamoeba dispar SAW760; assembly: GCF_000209125.1. Taxonomy (NCBI): domain Eukaryota; phylum Evosea; order Mastigamoebida; family Endamoebidae; genus Entamoeba; species Entamoeba dispar. The sequence goes on from NW_001855856.1 coordinate 62,731, forward strand.
TCAAAATTATAAAAAAAATTATAACAATAATAATTATTTTAAAGTGGGACACTGCTGGAAGTGAAAGATTTAGGTCTATTGTTAATAGTTATTATAAAGCAAGTAATGGTTGTTTTTTAGTATATGATATTACTGATGCAACAAGTTTTAATAACGTCATGATGTGGTATACTGCTTTAAAAGAAGAATGCCCTGAATGTGAAGTTATGTTAATTGGATCAAAATCAGATCTTTCTTATAGAAGATGTGTCCAAACACAAACAGCAATGGCATTTGCAGAAGAACATCAAATGACATTTTTAGAAACTTCAGCTAAAGAAGGAAGTAACGTTACATTAATGTTTCAACAATTAGTAGATTTAATGTTAAAAAATAAAATACCACCATCACCTGACAAAAATTCTTCTATTTCTTTTTCAAAACCATTAACAGAATCAAAGAATTCTTGTTGTTAGTTTTATTAGTTTAGAAGATATAATAAATTTAACTTGAATATCAAAAAAAAAATTAATAATTTAATCTTTCATTTTATTGAAGAATAAAAGGAAGTTGAATTGTTTTATCTTTAAACTCTTTTAAACCTTCTTCTTCAAATGATCTTTTAAAACTAATTTCACAAATTGGACTTTTTGAATCATCAACAATAGCTCCAACTTTTTTAAGGTAATAAATATTTAAATAATACCAATCTCTTTTAACTGTATTAACATTATCAAAACTTTCATTTAATGAATTCTTTAAAGCACTAAATTCTATAAATCTTTGAATTTCAAAAATTGATACTTTTGTTGCTAAAGGAAAAGCATCAAAGAAAAACATTTCTTTTTTAAT
>NW_001855856.1:63661-77170 GCF_000209125.1 Entamoeba dispar SAW760
AAAGATGTTGAATAACCATTAATAGAAATATGTCCACAGTTATAAATAAATTCTCCATTGGGTAATTGTTTATTTAATTCATCAGTTAATTCAGTGTATTCAATTACTTTAATTCTTTCTTGTTCTTTTACTAAAACACCAACTTTCTCTTCTTTAAATCCTTTTTTTACAATTTTAATACAAATTTCTGATTGAAGTAAATCCATATATCCTATCATATTTGGATCTACATCTTTACATAATATATTATCTACATTATGTGCAACCGAGTATTTAATTCCTTGCTTTTTCATAAATTCTAATATTCCATTATCTTTTAATGCTTTAAATAATCCTCCGTGTCCATTAGGTGCCATATATGGTTTGTCTTTCTCTTCATACAATATTTTACCATTAAAATCTACAACCGGAAGCATTCCTTGTGGGAAGCAATGAATTTGTTCAGAAGATAGTCCAAAGTATTGATGCTCTTTAAAATAATTATTAATTTCTTCTATTGTTTCTTCGTTAGTCATTAAAAACCAATGAATCATTACATTCTTTTGATGACTATATTCACTTGCTAATTCTTGAAGTCTTAATAATCGCTCTGACGTCATTTGAAATATTGATTTTGGTATTTCAAATGGTAACACAAACATTCCTTTTGGGTGCTCAAATCCAAGTCTACTTCCTTGTCCACCTGCAAGTGTTATTAATGCAGCTTTTCCTTGACTAATTAATTCTAAACCACGATAATAATGTTCTTTAGTAACAGGAATAGTGTTGGTAGTTATATCAACTGGTTGATAAGTCATTTGAATTTTTAGTTTTCCATAATGGTTATTGTTTTGTCTCTTCTTTTAGATTTTAACAAAACGAAACTTCGTTATATTTCTTCAGAACTAAAAAAATTATGATGGAAGTTAGTTATAGCTATATCTTTTCACTTAATATCAAATTATACCAACTACTAACAAAAACTAACTCACAAAAAATTAAACTATCCTTTTGTATGCTTATTAACTCAAGTAACTGAACTTAACAATAAATCATTAACTACTTAACTATGATAACTTTCTTTTTATTAAATTTAATAAAACTAGAAAATTTAATTGTTTAAAAATCAAGAAGAACTAAAAAATAAAAAACTAAAAATAATTTATAATGTTCTTTGTTATTTTAATAATAACTGCATTTGCAGTACCATTAACTAAAAAACAAGAAAAGGAAGTAAGCTCTATTATTGCAGAGATTGGAGATAAGTTATCGGTTGTTGGAGATTCAATTAAAAATCATAGTAATGAGATTGATCTTATTTTAAATAAAGTTAGAGAAGGATCAAATTTTGATGGTGCCGCTCAAAAATTAGAAATTTTAAAGAATGAAGTTTTTAATTTGATTAGAGAAAAAGGATATACAAAGGAAATTCCAGTTGGAGATAAGGCATTAAATCTTGAAAAACTTTATGATCAAATTGAAATGAAAAAAACAAAAGTTACAAAAAAAAATTGTAAAAAAGATTCACCTAAAGTTAAAGAAGCAAAAAAAGAAGTTAAAGCCGCAATGAAACGTGTAAATAAATCACCAGAAGAATTTAAATTAAAAGAAGATGGTCCACATGTACATACTGCAAAACCAATTGGATATGTAAGTAAAAAAAATAACAAAAAAGAAGTAAAGAAAGAACCTAAAAAAGAAGTCAAAACAACAACAAAAAAAGAAACAAAGAAAGGAGCTGTTAAAAAAGAAGATGTCAAAAAAGAAGTTAAAAAAGAAAATTTGAAGAAAGAAGTAAAGAAAGATTTAAAGAAAGAAGTCAAAAAGGATTTAAAAAAAGATGTTAAAAAAGAAATAAAGAAAGAAATTAAAAAAGAAATAAAGAAAGAAGAAAAGAAAATCCCTTCAAAAAAACAAATCAAAGAGAATCAATTAGAATCTACAATCGACTTAATGAGACAAATCCCTCAAGTACCAGTACCTCCAATGATGTATCAACCTATACTACCAATTTATATACCACCAATAAGGTTTATTCCAAATCCTTATTATTATTATAGAAGACCTTATTATTATTATAGAAGACCTTATTATAGATTAAGTCCTTATGTCCGTGGGTTATATTTAAATCCTGATATGTTTGGCACTTTCAAAAACAATGACCCATATTTGAAAAAAAATTTACCACCAATGCCTAGCTTTGGTTATTAAATTATCAAGTTAATTTGATAATTCATTCTCTTCTTTTTCCTTTTTTGTTATTCTAGAAATAAAAATAATTATGAAACATTTAGTATTTTTAATAGTTTGAGAAATGGTTTGATTTTGTTTAATCTGTGTTCTTTATCAATTAAAAACATAGAGTTAAGTTTTTTTACTTGGAAAACAGGTTTCAGTTTTATAAGTATAACCAGCTTTCTTTATTTTTATTAAGGGGTGTATTAATTAATTCTCATAAAGAATGATTGGACATTGAGTTACAATAGTTAAATCTCTTTCTCTGAGTTCAACAGAAAGTTTGTTATTTATAAATTGATGTATTTGAAGATTCTAATAGATTTTGTTGATAATTCAGCATGATGATTATAACATGGGATATGAAAGAAAATGAATTTTAATCATATCAATATAAAAGAAATACAAGATATAATAATTAATAGGTGTTAATGATTAAAGAATGTAGTGAACTGGAGATTCGAATTGAGTTTAATTTTTGGAATATCTAAAACTAATTTTTATTCTATTTAATGACACAAAGCTCAGTTTAAAACTAATTTAATAATCAACAAAGATTCTGCTAAAGATTTTAATATTTATTTGAAATATGCTGATTGTAAAATTTATTTAATCAAACTGAAGATATGATAGAATGATAAGTAATATTTAATTAAATTCAATCAAATATATCAATATTCTGTTATTATATTTATACTAATTTCAATGAGTTATTAATAAGTAATGTATCATTATAAAGAATTAAAAGTGTTTGAGTTTAGTCTAGTTAAAGAGAATAATGGTTTATATAGATTATTTATAAATAAATATTCAAATGATTTTCATAGAAATAAAGTTAATAATTTAATAGATTCATTAGAATAAACAAAATTAGATGAATTGTATTGATAATTTTAAAAGAGAGTTTAATAAGAAAATGGATAGATTAAATATATTAAATTCTCAAATTGATTAAAGTTAAATATTTTAATATCAAATGTATTGTGTTTTTTTGTATTAAAAGAAGTTTATTAATTAAAAGAAAAAAAAGAAAGTATTATTAATGTTATGGTATTAGTTCAAGAGTTTGATTTTGTTTTGCCCAACGTTGAAATAATCCTTCATTTAATTTTGTATATTCACTTATTTCTTTATTATGAATAATGACAGGTGATTCTTCTTCATTTCCAATAAGAATTAAAGTTTTTGTTCCATTTAATCCAATTTTCAATATAAGTAATCCTAATTCTAATTCTAACATTTGACTTGCTTCATCAACAATTACATAGTCAAAATGTTGTTTAAATTGATCAAAGTTCATTGTGACATAAGTTGAAGTAACACCAATAATTTGACAATAATTTAGTTCAATATATTTTTCTTTTTGGTTTTGTGCTCTTAAAATTTCAAGTGGAATAAGCATTTTAATTTTATTTTCATATTCATTTATTTGAATTTCACTTAATCCAGATTCTTTATGTTTCTTTAATATTTGAATAAATTGTAAACCCATTTCACAACTTTGAACATTTTGAACAGGAATATTACATAAAATAGCAATTTTTTGTAATTCTTCTAATATTTTAATTCTTTCTAATAATGCTCTTTCTACTCTTCCTTTCTTACTAAAATCAATTTTTGTCATTTCTTTTAATTCTTTCTTTCCATGTCCTAATCTTAATATTATATTATCTTCAACTCCTGTTTCAATTATTCCTTTAATAATAGTATTGATTGTTTGATTTGAATGACTAACAATTAATATTTTCTTTTTACTTTCTATTAACTTTTCTACAATTTTCTTTGTAATATAAGTTTTTCCTGTATTTTTCTTTCCTTTTATTAAATGAATTCCTTTATTTAAAACTGAACAAATAACTTCTTCTTGATTATTTTGTTTTAATTCAATTTTATTTTCATTATTTATCAATTCTTTATGATAAATTCCTAATAATTTATTTCTTATTTCTTCATTAATTCCTTCAAATTTTTTTTGTTGAATAATTTGATGAACATTTTCAAGAATTCTTTTAAATGTTCCAACATCTTTATTTCTCCAAATCATAATATGAAATGTAGTTTTATTTTCTTGATTATCTTTTTGATATTTCTTTCTTTCCATTTGAATTTCAATTCGTCTAAATGTTCCTTGAAAATCTTTTGTTTTATTGTCTCTGTCTTTGATTTCTAAAATTTCTCCTCCTCTAATTCTTTTAACTTCTCCATCATTATTTAACTCAACTAAAAAAATTATTTCTTTTTTAAATGGTGACCATTGATTTGTTTCATCACTTGAATCATTTAAATTAATTTCAAATGAACATTTAATTTCTTTATTATTACCAATAATAATTTCTTCATCGATTTCACTTCCATGAAATTCAATTAATGGAAGAGTATGTTTTCCATAATTCTTAATTCTAATCCCATTTTTAGTTGTACTAAATCTAATTTCATTTATTTCTACCATAATATCATCAATTGCACTATCAAATGTTTCTTTTCTAAACAAAATACTATTTCTTAATAAATAATCAAATTCATCTAAATAGCTTGGTGTTAAGATAGGTAAACTTTCTTGTGGATATTCTTCTTTTTGAATCCATTCTTCATCTGGATAGAGACTTTCATCATTTGAATTTAAAATATTAACTTTAATTTCATTTATGAAATATTCTTCAAATATTTTTATCATTAATTCTTTATTTATATCTTCTTGTTCATCAATCAATTTGAATATTATTAATATATTTCTTATAATATCTATATGTTTTTCTATTTCTTTTATTTTATTTCTAAATTCTTTAATTGGTAATTTTGAATATGATTTAAGTGAAGTATTAAATAATTTGATTTGTAGAAACCTTAATCTTTTATAATAAATTTCTTGAAGATCATTATGTTCAATAGTTATAAATGTTGGTGTAATTGGATATCTTTTAAAATGGTATGCATTTTCTAATAACAATGAATTAATATTATTTGGATGTGATTCAAGATAAATATAAATTCTTTCTAATAAATGTGTATTTCTTAATAACTCTTTTGTTTTATGATGAGTATCTCGTTGACATAATTCTATTGTAATGAGTGGTAGATTCTTTTGGATTTCATTCTGGACTTTTTCGATATCAGTTATTGTAATGATAAAATTCATTAAATTTTTAATTACTTGACTTGTCATCTTCAATAAGATTATGAATAGAAAATAAAGATTTCCAATCATCCATATTTTGTATGAATTTCTATTATCTTTATTCTTTTTTTTTTAAAAAAAAGAATCTAGAAATAATAAAGAAATGATATTCATATTGATTATATTTGTTATTCATACACTTGCATACCCACCCCCAGTATTAGTAAAAGAACCTATTCAAATTACCTCCAACTTAACAAAAGAATTTATTATCCAAAATCATATGAAATATAGCAATCATCCTAAATATCATCATATACCAATGATTGCTCATGTGACTCGATATCATGAAAGAAATCCAATTACATTACCAATATTTGCACATTTATTTGATGGAATTGCATTTGACTATATTATGATTAAAACAATTAATAATATCATTAGTGTAGTGGATCAAAATCCATACAAAGACATTACTATTCAATCAAAGAAAATTGCAATTCTCAAAACAGAAATGGACTCTATAATATTTTCAATGGAATTATATCATAAAATTCAAGAACAAATAATAGGATATGATGGTATTTTATTTGACTCATCTATCCCAATGGAATTTACAAAACAAATAATCAATTATCTTCCACAAAAATTTTTAAAATACAAAATTATTCCATTGGGAGAAGATGTTATTCCTTATCAAAATCTTTGTGATGCAGTATTTATTGACACTCAATATTTTGATCCATCATCTATAGCATATCAACCATTACAACCAATGCCTTGGATAGAAGAACAAATTTCAAATCATTTTAAAGGAAATAAAAAAAATGGTGGGTTTATTATTGATTTTGAAGGTAAAATGTATTGTAAACATAGCACAACTCATTTACAAAACTTGCCATATTTAAGATTTATTAAAAAATTAAATGTCACTATCACTTATCATCCTGCATCACATGAACATTCAATTGAAGCCCCATTTCTAAGTGATAGATATATGGATGATTATTGTTATTCTAATTATCCTACACCATATTCTATTCAACAAAAATTAACTTTAGCTGATAAATACAATATGTCTGTCTTATTTCATGATTTTGGAGGAGCATTAGATTATTTCTTTGATGTTCTTTAATTATTTCAAGTTATTTTGACTATAAAAATTAAAAATACTTTGTGTTTCATCTAAGAATTAAGAACAATTCATTATTCTTTAAAACAACATTCTTTTAATTTTTAATCAACACTATGATTATTATATCAATATATAAACAATAATAGTGAAGAACTAATAAAAATATTATCAAGAATAATATATTTCAACTTCATAGAAAGACAAAATAAAAGTATAGTTTTTAATTGAAGATAGTTATTGTAAAATACTCCATTAAAATAAACAAAGAATTTAAATAATTTTATAAAATGTAATGAGTAAAAAGTATACACACTCTCATTTTTATTATTTCATAATAAATACTATAAAATAATTGAATAAACTCTTCTGACTTTATTATAATAACCATTCATTTTAAGAGTTTTGTAGAAAAGAGTTTGTTTTTAATAAGTATTGGGTTATTATCTGATTACAGTATTTTTATTGAATTTCTTTAGAAGAGATAAATCCACAAATCTCTACACTAATTCATACAAAATAAGTTTGTTGACACATTTATTATCAAAGTATTGAATTAAATTCACTATAATCATTTACTTCAAAAAAAAAATACAAACAAAATATTGATATTAAGTTTTATTTCATGAGAATTTAAATCAATTTGTAATGCGAATGATAGAATATGTTAAAGATAAAATATAAAAATTATAATGAAGTATGAAAATTAACATACTATCATAACATAATAAATAAGTAGACTAAAATATTCTTAAGAGAGAGAAAAAAAAAAGGAAGAGAATAAGAAAGGATTAATGAATAAAAAATATAATGAACTGGAATTCAGTAGAGAAGCAGAAAATGAATAAAGAACAACAAGAAGAAATTGAAATTCTAGAAAAGAAGATCCAAATAGCAAAAGAAGAAAATGAGAATTTAAAAAGATTAATTGAATATGAAAAGAAGAAACAAAAAACATTTGAAGAACGTATTAAAGAGAATGAAATTAAGCACAGTACAAAAGCACCAAATTTAAGAGAAATCAATTGGGAATAAAGAGAGAATTAAACAAATAAAGAAAATAAGTTTTAAGGAGGTTTAAGAAGAAAATTTTAAGAAAAAGTTAATTTCAATTTTTCTAAAAAGTAAGAACAGAACAAAATTCTACAAAGTTCTTCAAGTAGAAAAAATAGCAGAAATTAATGAGGGAGCTTCTATTTAGCATCGGGTAACAGAATAGATAATTCTTCCTAAATAATCAGAAGCCTCTGGAATAATGAGAAAAATAAGGAATAAAATATAGTAAAACTTTAAGAAATTCAAATAATTAATAAAAGCAATGAATGTGATACGACAAAATGAACAAAATGATAATACACCTACTACATTTATTGTTAAATTATTTGAACTTGTCAATGATGAAAAATCTAAAGACTTAGTTTGTCTAATTTTTATTTATTAATAAAAGACAACAAACAATAATAAATAATTCAACAGATTTGTTGGAGTAGAGAACAAAATAGACCTGGATTTGTTGTCTTAGAATCAGTTCAACTAGCATCAACTGTTATTCCCAGGTTCTTTAAACATTCAAATTTTAGTAGTTTTGTAAGACAATTAAATATTTATGGATTTCATAAAGTAGATCATCCTCTTGGACAATGTTTTCATCATCCATTTTTTAAAGAAGGACATCCTGAATTATTAGCTAAAATTCGACGTCAACAACCTAAACGTGCAGAGGCAGAAAATGCAGAAATGTATCGTAGTTTATTACAAAGATTAGAAGATTTACAAAAAGAGAGTGTATCAACAACAAGTCAATTACAACAACTTAATAATATGTTATTTTCATTAAAATTAAGAATTGATGAAATGGAAGAACAAATGCAAGGAATGACTGAATGTCTTTATTTTATTAATCAAGATGAAAATAGATATGGACAACAACAAAAAAGAAATCCTCCTTCAACTGGTATAACATGGAATTAATAAACTTAAAAAAATCCTCCTTTTTGAATTGTAATTCATTTTTCATTATTTTTTTGTTTCTTATTTTCAATATTAAAAAAAAAAAAAAAAAAATTTGAAAAATTAATTAAATAATTTTATTAATCTATTGAAATATAACAGACTATTTTTATATTAATTTTTATTTCTTTTTAATTTTATTTAATATTACAAACTATTGTTTCCTCTAATAAAACATTCTGGATATTCATTGTCTTTATTTCCATTATTATATTCTATTCCATTTTCAAGAGCAATATTCATTAATCCATCAATTAATGTCATTTTTCCTTTGAACATTGTTCCATCATTTAATTTAATTGAACATTCATGAAATAATGCTTCTTTAAAAAATTGAATAGGAGGTGATGTAATAGAATTATTCATTTAATATTAAAATTCTTTTTAAGTTTTTTTTTTTAATTATTTTATTAATAAATAAAAAATTATATCATATATTCCAACTACTCATAATTATTGAAATGTTGTATATATGATTATTTTATGTCTGAGAACTCGGTTATTATTAATTCATATAAATTAATAACCGTAGAGTCTCATGTTATTTTTTATTTTCTTTTTTTTATTTTATTTTATTCTTTTTTTTCTTTTTTATCATTATGGTTTTTATTTTTATTTTTATTATATTTTTTATTTTTTATTAAAATTATATGAACTAAAAAGATACTTCAAAATGACTCTTGAACAAAATCTTATCCCACTAACTTGGGATGATGTTATTAATGATTGGAATATTGATGATAATCATATTTATTTCAATTTTGATGAACAATATGTTTGGTAATTATTATTTTATTGAATTAATATTTATAATATTAGAATTATTTAACATATTTTCCTTTGTATGTTAAATTTGCTACTACATCAGTTCAACATAGACATACACTTTTTCAAATTTTTGATTCTTTAAAATATCTTTGTAAGACAGATAAAGAATTTAATCTTTTATTTTGGAAATATTTAATGAAAACAAAACCATTACCTTCAAGAGAAGTAGTTCCAATTACTCTTCCACAACCTGATAGTGAAAAATGTTTTTTTAATTTAGAATTAAAATTTCAACAAAATAAAATTATGATTGAATTTCATTCAGAATTAGCTTTGTTTAGAGATAGAGAAATACCTAGTAATACAACAAATAGACATAATTCAATCCAATCATTATTTAATGATAAAATTAGTGCATTAGTATTACCATTAGCAAGATATGATCATAATTCTATTCAACAACAAATTGCTACTGTTGCAAAATATGATGTATTATTTGGAAGTTATAATCATCAATTATTAGAAATTAATAAAAAACATTCAATTATGGAATATGGTGATTTTTTTATTACTATGCATAGTAATTTATTTTATAATATGATTCTTCATTGTAAATTTCAACAACCTTTTATTTTAGAAAATCCATCAAAGAATCAAAGATTTTATTCTAATCTTATATTTTATTTACATCGTTGTAAAACTAATGATTTATATTTTTGTATGCATGAATTAGATACTTCTGAATTACCTAAACGTATTATTTCTGTATTTTCTGCTGTACGTCAAGCAATTTTATATGATGGTTATACCTCACTTAGAAAAATTGTATTTATTTGTCCTGATACAGACCTTAATCTTTTACAATTAAAAACAAATTTTGATGAATCATTTCTTAATTAAATAAATTCTCTTTTCTTTTTTTTTTTACATCTTACTTAATAATTTTGTTAATTGTTTCTTTTTCTTAATATCTTTCTCTTTTTTTTTTGGTTTATTTTCTTCTCTTTTCTTTGTAATTATTTGACTTTGAATTTTATTTGTTTTTCTTTGTTCTATAACTACATTTTCTAATATTATTTCTGTTGTTTTCTTTGAATCTTCTGTTTCTTCTCCAAGATATTTTGGTAATTTTTTTAATTCTTTAATTTCTTCATCTGAATATTTCAAAATAAGATTCTGAAACTCTCTATAAATTCTATTTAAATCACTTATTCTTGTTTGTAAAATAGTATCTAATCTAACAACAATTGTTTCAAATATTATTTTATTTACTATATCATGTCCCATATTCATTGACCATTCTATTATTTTAACTACTTTTTTAATTTTTTCTCTTTCATTATTTATCATTAATATTTCTCCTATAATCATATTAATAACTTTTATCATATCTTCTTTATTATATTTTATTTCAATCCATTCTATTAATTTATTATGAATTTTTATTACTTCATTTTGTATTCTATGAATATTTCTTAATATTCCAAAATATTTATTCATCCTTAATCCATTTTTCATTCTATATAATAACGTATGTAATATTCCATTTTCTGTATCTAATCCTTCTATTACTCTTTCATTCTTTGCCTTTTCTTTAATAAATTTAAATTCTGTTCCTGAGAAACAATATTTCCCTTCTTTTTCTTCTTTATTAACTTCTTTAATAAATTTCTTAAATTTCTCTCGTTCTTCAGAAAACATAAATACTTTCTCTTTTGTTAATTCCATTATTTACTTTTTATTAAGTTTTCTTTTTAACCTATTCCTCCACCCCTTTTTCTCTCTCAAAATTTTTCTTTAAACCCCAAATTATTTCTTTTCAATTTATTTATTATTAATACCCACAGTAATTCTCAATACATCCAAAGATACATCTTAAATAACATACTGTACATCTACTCGGTTCATATTTTTCTTCTTTTTCTTCTTTTTTCTCTTCTTTTCTTTCTTCCTGTTCTTTTAAAATCTCCTCACTCTCTCTTTCACTACTCATTGGAATCTTTTCTTCTTCATCTTTTAAATACCCAATAAATTCTTCAACACTTAACTCCTTTTCTTCTCCTTTCATTTCTATACTTTGAACTGGTCTTCCATTAATCTTTTTCCCTACTATTTTATCCATTGCTTGACAAATAATATCTTTAGAAACTTTTTCTTCTTGTTTCTTATTAACTAAATTAAAAACAAGTCTTCCAAATATCTGTTTGTATTTTTCATCTATTATCTCTTTATTTTTTGTTTCTTCTCCCATATTCTTATAATACTCTTCTATTAATTTACTACTTCTAATGAACTCCTCTCGTTCAATTTCTCCTTGATTCTCAATATCTGTAATTTCAATAAAAAAAATACTATCCACTTCTTTAATTCCTCCTGCTTCAAGACATTCAACACACTCTTGATACCCTAATTTATTTCTACCTTCTTCTTTGATTAAATCAAAGTGTTGAATAATTTTATCTATTCCTTTTATTTCTTCTTGATCTCCTGTACCAATACAACTTCTTGTTGTTTTTTCTTCTTCTTCATTTGCGAGTTCTTGAAATTTAATTAAATCAATCTTTTCTTCTTTCTCTGCCTTTTGTCCTATTCTTTTTATTATTTCTTTGAGACTTTTAGCTTTTTCTGCTGCTCCTTTACACCTCTCTACAACTATCTGTCCATCAATAGGTCCATCTCCCCCTCCACTAATTGCTTTAAACATAAAAACATTTCTAATTTCTGTACGTTGTTTATCCCCTGTTACTGAACTTACTTCTTTATTAAATCTCCTGATTAACTTGAGTGTCTCTACAAATGTTTGTTGATTAAATTTATCTGATGATGAAGACAATCCAACTAATCCAGGAACTTCATCACAATACCTATCCTCATCTTTTATAACTGAAATAACTCCATTAAAACTGATAAAATCATTTCCTTCACATACGTTTTTGAATATTTGTTTTGGGTCCATTTCTGAATATAACAAGAGCCAGTTTAACGAGATAATTATCCTGTCAAGGGTTTTCACTTTTACTTCTCTCTTTTTTGTTATTCCTTTTTTATTTGTGTTTTTAATATTTTTTTTTTTAAAAGAAAAATGGAAGTTTCATTTTAAATTTTAATTGGAACTATTAAATAAAATGTTATAGTAAAAACAAAGACAAAACCATAGAGTAATTAATTTTATATAAATTTCGATATTTTTAATTTTGTTGAATACCATCAAAAGGTCTTAAAAAATAAAATGTTGGTAGTGTAGTTTCATAAAGAATCAAAGAACAAAAGAAAAACATTATTTGGAGGGAGTATTTTAAATTTTCAAATCCAAAAAGAAAATATTATAAAATTAATTATAAAATTACTAACAAAAATAAGAAATTTTCATAATGAAATCTCACCTTAATTTTTGTTTCTTTCCAAAAAATAAAACTTGTATTTAGTAAAAATCAACAAATGTCACATAATAACATTGTTGTTCTTTTCATAATCACACTTTATTTTAGAATGGCCTCTGGTGATTGGTGTGAGTTTTCTACAGATAGAGCTTCCTTTAAATTCGGAACACCATGTAATTATCCAACACAGTCAGAATGGAGAGGTTGGAAACATGTAACTTATGTCGAGTCAAATAAAACTGATTGTTTCTTATTTGTTAATGATTGTTGTGGTGCTGATAGAGTTGATACAACCAAAAATTATTTATTTTTTGATGACACAGCTGATACACCAAATAAGTATTTTTATTTTAAACATGAACCTTCAACAGCAAATGGAAGGAAGGTACTAAACTTAGACTTTTGGAGAGAGTCAAAATATTCAAATACTAATTATATATTTGACCTTGATGGAATTCCTGAATATTCTACTTTGTATCAGGGAGGAAGAGTTGCATCAGACTCATCAACTACAACACTTATGCTACATAAAGTTATTGTTTATTTTACAGTCAATGATACTTTTCATGAAAATATTATTTTAGATTATAAAGAAAATATTCCTCCATTTCTTCTTATCGATGGAGATGCTTCTGTTACAATCAAAACAAATTACTATACCCCAAAGTGTACATATCACTACTCAACAAAAGGAATAAAAACCACTATAAAAACACCAATTTCTGGAAAGGTTTCTGCAACATACCAATCGTATAGTATTTGTGATATTGATGGATATTCTCGAATTACTCTTTGTCCTTTAAAGATAATACCAGATAATGATTGTACATGTACTTTTAAAAATTTTGAATATCAAAATGGATATTATGATTGTTATCACTTGAGTGAGC
>NW_001855856.1:77270-99695 GCF_000209125.1 Entamoeba dispar SAW760
AACCTATTCTCCACCCCTTTTTCTCTCTCAAAATTTTTCTTTAAACCCCAAATTATTTCTTTTCAATTTATTTATTATTAATACCCACAGTAATTCTCAATACATCCAAAGATACATCTTAAATAACATACTGTACATCTACTAGGTTCATATTTTTCTTCTTTTTCTTCTTTTTTCTCTTCTTTTCTTTCTTCTTGTTCTTTTAAAATCTCCTCACTCTCTCTTTCACTACTCATTGGAATCTTTTCTTCTTCATCTTTTAAATACCCAATAAATTCTTCAACACTTAACTCCTTTTCTTCTCCTTTCATTTCTATACTTTGAACTGGTCTTCCATTAATCTTTTTCCCTACTATTTTATCCATTGCTTGACAAATAATATCTTTAGAAACTTTTTCTTCTTGTTTCTTATTAACTAAATTAAAAACAAGTCTTCCAAATATCTGTTTGTATTTTTCATCTATTATCTCTTTATTTTTTGTTTCTTCTCCCATATTCTTATAATACTCTTCTATTAATTTACTACTTCTAATGAACTCTTCTCGTTCAATTTCTCCTTGATTCTCAATATCTGTAATTTCAATAAAAAAAATACTATCCACTTCTTTAATTCCTCCTGCTTCAAGACATTCAACACACTCTTGATACCCTAATTTATTTCTACCTTCTTCTTTGATTAAATCAAAGTGTTGAATAATTTTATCTATTCCTTTTATTTCTTCTTGATCTCCTGTACCAATACAACTTCTTGCTATTTTTTCTTCTTCTTCATTTGCAAGTTCTTGAAATTTAATTAAATCAATCTTTTCTTCTTTTTCTGCCTTTTGTCCTATTCTTTTTATTATTTCTTTGAGACTTTTAGCTTTTTCTGCTGCTCCTTTGCACCTCTCTACAACTATCTGTCCATCAATAGGTCCATCTCCCCCTCCACTAATTGCTTTAAACATAAAAACATTTCTAATTTCTGTACGTTGTTTATCCCCTGTTACTGAACTTACTTCTTTATTAAATCTCCTGATTAACTTGAGTGTCTCTACAAATGTTTGTTGATTAAATTTATCTGATGATGAAGACAATCCAACTAATCCAGGAACTTCATCACAATACCTATCCTCATCTTTTATAACCGAAATAACTCCATTAAAACTGATAAAATCATTTCCTTCACATACGTTTTTGAATATTTGTTTTGGGTCCATTCTGAATATAACAAGAGCCAGTTTAACAAGATAATTATCCTGTCAAGGGTTTTCACTTTTACTTCTCTCTTTTTTGTTATTCCTTTTTTATTTGTGTTTTTAAATGTAAGAAAATTTTTTGAGGTTTGTGTTTTAGACAAACTTCAAAATAAAACTTATGTTAAACTAACTTCTTCTTATTGCTATTTAAGTTTGGTTTTCTTATCTTAGAAATTCATTAGGACCTATCTGACAAATGAGCACAAACAATGACAAAGAAATTAAAACATTTGCACTGTTTAGAAACAGCTTTTATATTGTCTCTACTCTCAATAAACCTGCTGAAGATGTTAACGAAGAAATGTTGTGTTGTTCTATTCTTGCAGGAATCACTTATAACGTGTTAACCAATACGGAGGATAGAATTATTCTTAATAAAGCATCAGAAATACTTAGAAGGAAACAGAATCCATCATGCTTAATTTGTAGAACGTTAGCCCTTTTCGATGACTATATTAAAAAGTCTCAGCCAAATGCATCTGTTCTTTGTAATGTCTTATCTTTATTAAAATCAATACCAAATTCTCAACAATCAATCAAAACATTTTCTACCCTAACTTATTCAATTTTATATTCTTCTCCATGTGTATTATCATCTGTCCATATCCCATGTAAGAGTATTTTAATTTAAAGTTTCTTTAATTTATACTTCTTTTTCCTATTTTAAAGTTTTTGAATTAATACTTAAATTATTTTCTTATATAACATATCAGAGCATTGTTGTGTTTAAAAGAAAAGTCTATTTAAAATTGACTTAGTCTCGATTAAAAATTAATGTCAAACATGTAGACTAAAATACTCTAATCTTTTTTACACAAGTTCTATAACTGATTATTTTTTAAGAAATGCTTCAACAAAAAGATAGGATTTCCCAAAGTATATTAATTAAATTAAATTAAGTTTGCTTTGTTTAGTAGATTACTATTTTCAAAAAAAAGATAAAGGTACTATTTAACAATACAAGGTTACTTTAAAATATTTCTGTATTTTTAAATTAGAATTAATAAATCTTTCATTTTTTAGAATTAACACTCATAAAAATTTATTTATTATAAATTTTTGGTAAGATATAAAATTAGCTAGCAGATTATTAACTCTATTGAAATTCATTTTATGTTTTTTTGATAACCAATTTATATAAACTTCTTTTTGTTAAGAAAATAAAGTTAATAATATAACTTTGAAAATATTATATTTGATATATATAGTATAGTTAAAAAATTATTCAAATACCCTAAAAATAACAATAAAAAAATCAGAGTGTTCAGATTGTGAAATAGGAAAGAATAAACCATTTATCTAGTTCATATATTAATGTATTTGTTAATGACTTAAACTCTTTTTTATGTTTTGTATTACATATGAATAAAGAAGAACAGTGCTATAACTTTATTTATACATCTCTATAAGGTCTGACATAGAAGTGCATCTTAGGTAGTAATAATTATTGAGAGTTTTCAAATCAACGGCTATAGAAGTATGAGGTTATACAAGACTTATTGTTTGTAATCTTTGTGTAACATAAGATAGAATAAAACATCACATTTACAGTATAGGTAAAGTGTTGAGTTTATTAAAAAGAGTAATACAAACAAAGGTCTAATGTTATTGTTAGTAAATTTAATTAAAGCTTTTCATCAAAAGAATATAACCACAATAATATTTCAAGAATGTAATGTTAGACCATGACTAAAAAAAGGAAAATAAATCATGAAAGAGTTAGCCATACGTCCTTGGATTTATTATATGATTGTAGAATAAAAATATTTATCAATTAAAACTCATATAGTTAAATGTATAATAAATTCATGAAAGTAATAAAATAATTGTATAATAAAATCTGTGATAGTATTATTAATACAACATGAAAAGGTTAAATGAAACCAATAATCGATATGCCATTAACGTTAAGCAAAAATTAAATAAGAAGCAGGGTTTTTGTTTTTGAAAAAAAAAATATAAACCTGACAAACTTCAAAAATAAAAATATAAAAATTCCAAAAAAATAGAAGGATAAAATTCTAAAACTAACAGACAATAATAAAATATAATGAGAATATAATGTTATCATATTATCGTATTTATCTAATAGACCATATCCTCATAATTACTCATGAAAAGAGAGTTTAATGATTATTGTAAAGTTATTTAAAAATACTTCTTCATAATGCCAAGTATTTACTATTTATAAAAGTTACAAATAACTAATAATGTATCAATTATTTTTTAGATAATAAATAATTCACTTATAATATGTATTATGTTTTATTGAAACGTAAATATTTATAAGTGTTAATCAAACACTACTAAGTATGATAATATACAAGAGATTTTATCAATTGACAAGACAAACCATTCTCTATATAAAAATACAACCAATAACCCCCCCCCCTGTAAATTAGATATAAATCAATAATTGTTGTAGATAAATTAACTGACATTAATATATTGTAACTAGTGTCGTTCTTCAAATTATATGTATGTAACAATTATAAAGTTAAAAAATAACTCTGTGTTGATTTATACAATAAAAGATAAAATGTGTTAAAAAGAGTGTTGTTATTTTTACTGAAGTTTTCATAATAACATTAAATCTATTTCTTTAATAAAATTAAATCTTTTAAACTAAGTAAAATGAATTATTGCCAATTTTTGTATACACTTAAATTAAATCAGTGCTTTGTCTACAATTTCTTTCAAGAATATTACAAAAATGTAATACGAAATAATGAATCAAAAAATGCGATAAAATAAAGTTGATAATCATGTAAAAACTATATACTCAATTAACACTCAAACATGTTAAAATAATCCTAAAATTAAACAATTACAAAAGTAAGTTCATAAATTTTAGAAAATATGGGAAAACAGTTGGCTCTTTAAGTGTTCTCCTCTTTTAACCATAAAAATATCTTTTGGTATATAAAATAAAACACAATTATAACAAAAATTTGGGATAATTTAAAGAAGGATTAAACGGTAGCAATAATACCTTTTATCTCTTCTCAATAATTATTACAGTAATAAATAATTAAAATGAATACACTACTGGCATTGAAGTGTCCGTCTCTTAGATTGTTTCTTTTCATGTTTAGGTATTATTTCATATAGTTCAGTATTTCTTTTGTTTATAAGAATATACTTTTTGTTGTTTTGATCTTCTTCTTGAGGAAACACTCCAGTTTCAATAACATTTATGAAATCTTCTTCTGGTTGTTTTACAAAATAAGCTTGTTCCTCAATCGACTCGATTACTGTTTGAGTGTTCTTTGGTTCTTTTTCTTCTTTCTTTCTGGTTATATATTTTTTGATAGGCTCTTCTTTCATCAATATTTCTGCTGCTTTCAATCTGTGCTCACGAATTCGAGACGACCTTCTTTTCGTTCCTGGTAATTGGTTAAATTCTTCCGCTTCTATTTCAATTTTACATTTAGAGCAATATATGTTATCTCGAAGATAATCCCGTGTAGTGAGAAAATCTTGACACCGAGCACACCGCTGTCCAAACGGAGAGATATCAGACATTTTATCGAAAAAGAAAGAACTTAGAATTGTTCTTTATAAAAAAACACATTTTATTTTTCTTTTTTTCTTTTTGTTATTTAAAAACCCTTTTTTTTAAGTGAAAGAAAGAATAATTGAAAAGAAAGAATGAACACAGCAACACAATATCCTTGTTATGTTCTCTGCAAAGAGGGACTTACTTTTTTTGATGACATTCCAAAGACATCAACATTTAACATTGACTTTGCAAAAGCAAAGCTTGCAGGTTATGCTCCCAATAAAGTTATAATCATTGATGAAAAAGGAATTGTTGTACTTAACCAAACAACAAAAGAAGTTATTAAAAGAATTGAAATGCTTCATATTGATAGATTTAGTGTTTCACCTAGTGGGAGATATATTACCGTATGGCAACTCATTCCATTGCAATACACTCAAGGAGTAAATGGATCAGGACCAGTTAAAGTTAAACAAGACCAAACAAATACATTAAGTGTATTTGATATTCAAAAAGAAACAAATGAACCAATTTTTTCATTATTGCAAAAACAAATTCATGTCTGGCCAATTATTCAATTCAATATCACTGAAACTGTTGCAATTCATCTTGGTAGTACTGTAACATTCTATAATGTTTCTGAATCATCATTTGTTCGTGCAGAAAAACAATTTAACAATACTGTAGTAAGAAATTTCGCATGGTCTACTAATCCAGAAACACCAGATACATTTGCTTTGTTTGTTCCAGAGAATTCAAAAAAAAATGTTCCCGCTACATTTAGAGTTGGTCATTTTCCTGACATTGTTCGTGTTATTTCGTCTTCAACATTCTTTAAAGCAGGTTCTTCCGAATTAATATGGTCTCCTCGTGCTAATATAGTATTATGTAAAGCACAAACCAATATTGATTCTACAGGTCAAAGTTATTATGGTGAAAGTTTCCTTCATATAGTTAATGTAACTGATTCATCTAAAAACATGAGTCTACCACAACCAGATGGTCCAGTATATGATGTGTCATTCAATAATGATGGAAGTTTATTAGCTTCAGTTGCAGGGTATATGCCTGCTACTGTAGAAATATTTAGGGTTACTCGACTTGGTAAATTAGAGTCAATTAAAAAATTTCCTAAACAAAGTAGAAATGAAGTTAAGTTTTCACCTAATAACCAATTTCTTGCTGTTGCTGGTTTTGGTAACTGTCCTGGAGAGGTAGACGTCTATGAGACTACAAAGTGGAATTTAGTGGCTGAATTCTCTGCTCATTGTACTACAGAGTGGTATTGGACATACGACTCAAAGGCATTGGTTTTCTGTGGTTGTTTCCCAAGAAGACATTTTGACAACTTTATTAAAGTTTGTCCTATCAACGCACAAGAGTCACCTTCAATTGATTTTGGTGATAGGTTGTATCACCTTAATTTAAAACCTCAAGAACCAATTAAAGATGAGGTTCATTTCACTATCATTCAAAAGAAAAAGGAAGAAGAAACAGCTGCATATGTACCACCCTCACTTAGAGGAAAACCATCATGTGTTGAAGATGATAATGACCCTATGCCAGGTCAACATGCCAAGAAAGTTTCAAGAAAACCAAAAAAGAAAACAACTAAGAGTCAAAAGAAGTAATAAAATAAGAAAGGCTTAATTATTCAATATTTAGAAAGTAATTTTATGTTTCTTTAAAAAATAATAAAGTTACTAATTAAAAAATAGTTTTTTTAATATGTTTTGATGATGTATTATTTTCTTAAAGTGGAATTTTACTCATTTCACGAAGAGCATCAACGGCAGTTAAGACTGTTGGGTCTAAACTACTTTCAACGTCAGAAGCAAAAGTGTTTAGTCTTCTGTTAGCAATTGCCATGCACATTGCTCCAAATCTAACCCATTTTAATCCACTTGAGATTAAACTAAGAATAGAAATTTCCATTTCTAAATTTTCAGGTTGAACTCCGTCAAAATCAAAGCAAAGTAATTTATCAATAGACTCTACAGTCTCTGGTAATTCTTCAAATAATAATCTACCTTGACAATTAAAGAATCCTGGTACAGTTGTTGTAATACCAAGTTTATGAAGAAGTTTATTCTTTTCTGAAGCACGGACAAGAGCATCAACCATTCGTGGATCTGGTTGAGAAGCATAGGCATGAATACCACCTTTGTAACGGCAAGTATCTGCAACACCTTTATTAAATAAGTCATCAACAATATTTTCTAATTTAACAATTTGAGGAGATTGAGGTGGGATATCATAAAAGAGACCAGTGTTATCAAGACCAATAGAATACTTAGTAATAATAGTAGTTCCTAATTTAGTTGAGGATTGTAAAGCACCAGAAGTTCCAATACGAATAATATTAACTGGTTCTTTAACTTCAATTGGTGTACGAGTATTAATATCAATTGCTTTTAAAGCAAGAACTTCATTTAAAACAATTTCTGCACTACCAGTTCCCATACCATGAGTAACTATAGACAATCTCATGCCATCCCCAATAGTATAACCAGTCATTACACACAATCCTCGATGATCTTTACGGAAAATATCTTTTGATTTATCAAATATAAGTTCAGCAATTTTTGGAACACGTTCTGGATCTCCAACCATAATAATATTATTTGCAACATCCTTTGCAGTTACTTGTAAATGGTAAATTACTCCATTCTTAGCAGGAAGAGTAGCTTCATTAATATTTGCACACATACTTTTATAGAATTCATAGTTATCCTAATACCAATCTTTAAATACTATCTAATACATTGTAGAACTTTTAGAAGTGTTAACTAATTGTTTTTGTCAAAGCTTTATAATAAACAGAATGTCTCAGAGCTGTGCAGAATAGTAAAAGTTTCTTCCACACTATTTCCTTTTCTTTCTGTTTTCGATGGAATCTTCTGGAAGAATTGATTCTATTTTAATAACAATTCTGTTGTTATTTTTTGTCTTTCTAAGTTGTGAATAACAAAAACAAAAAAATTTAATTTTCTCATTGTTTTTTAAAGAAGTGTTATCAAAATAAAAATGTTATTTAAAAAATCATAATTTGTTATAATTAATTAATTTGTGTTTTTAATTTTTTCAAAAAAAAAACAGTTAGGGTAAAACTAATAATTTACTTGGATAGTCAATATGTCTAAAGTTATCGTTATTGATTGCCATGGACATGTTCTTGGTCGTGTAGCTTCAGTTGTTGCAAAGAATCTTCTTCTTGGAAAAAAAATTGTTCTTATTAGATGTGAAGATCTCCAAGTATGTGGAACACTTAAAATGAGATTAGTTCAATGGGAACTTTATCAAAGAAAGAGAGTTAATACTAACCCAACTCGTGGTGCTTTCCATCATCGTTCACCAGCTGATATGGTTCGTAAAGCTGTTAGAGGAATGCTTCCAAAGAATAATTATAGAGGAAAACTTGCTCTTAAGAATTTGAAATGTTTTGAAGGATGCCCAGCACCATATGACAAAATGAAGAAATCATCAATTCCAGTTGCAGCAGCAATTTATTCATTTAATCCAACAAGAAAGAGAACTCTTCTTGGAGAACTTGGAACTGCTGTTGGATGGAAATACGCTGATGTTGTTGCTAAAAATGAAACAGAAAGAAAAGAAAAAGCTAGTAAATGGTATGCTGCTAAACAATTAAAACAAAAGGCTATTGCAGAAGCTAAAGAAAAGATTCTTGCAGATGAAAAGTATAAGGCTAAAGTAGCTATCCTCAAGAAATTTGGTTATGCTTAAATCTAAATTAAAAATTAATTCTCTCTTGTCTTTTTTCATTAATTTTTCTTCTTATATTACTTTTTTAACTATTATAATTTTGTGTAAGATAAATTTTAAATTAACTTTATTTTTCTTCTCTTAATGAGATATATTTCATAAATGCTGTATAGTCTAGTTTTGTTTGTTGAGAATTCATTACTTGTTTGATAATATGTCCATCTTGTAAATAGATGATTCTATCAGCATAACATTCAATATCAGGATTATGAGTGACCATAATGATTGTTGTTCCTATTTTTTGATTTAATTCAAGAATTAAATTCATTACTTCTATTGTATTCTTGGTATCTAGATCTCCTGTTGGTTCATCCATTAATAATAATTCTGGTTCATTTGATAATGCACGAGCAATAGTAACTCGTTGTTGTTCTCCTCCTGACAGTTCAGAAGGAAGATGATTCATTCGATCTTGAAGACCAACTAATTCAAGAAGTTTAATTGTTCGTGCATGTCTTTGTTTTTTATTCAACTTCCCAAGTATTTTCATAGGGAGTTCAACATTTTCATATGCAGACATTGTCGAAAGGAGGTTATATGTTTGAAACACAAATCCTATTTTTTCTAGACGAAGATTTGCCATAAAAGATTCTCTTGTTTTTTCATTAATTTCTGTTCCAAACATTGTAAGTTTTCCATGAGAAGGTTTATCAATTAAACCAATCATATTGAGGCATGTAGTTTTTCCTCCTCCACTTGGACCACGTAACATAACAAATTCTCCTTTTCTAATACCTAAAATCTCCGATTTATTACCAAATGAAATATCTCTAATAGCAAGTACTGGTTCATTTCTTCCTTCTATTTGATATTCTTTTTCAAGATGTTCTGCACATACTACTACTTCTCCAAATATTTTGTTTTGATTAAAACTTATATTAGGATTATTTTCAAGTCGAAAAGTAGGACTTGTTTCTTTGATTAATTCATAAGGAAATAATGGGATATTAGATTTTTCTAAATGGCTATCATCTTTGAATGGCTTTTGCATGGAAAATAGAAATGAAATAAATATAATTTTTATTTGAAGTTTAAATAAACAATTGAAAACAGAAAATATCAATAATTATTTTATTTGTTCAATAATTAATACAGAAGATGGGTATAACTTAACTTCTGTTAACAAAGTATTCTCATCCATTAAATCAATTCTTCTTCTTGGTAAGTTTCCCCAAATAATTATTTTTTTTTCGCTAAACTCATTATGAATTAATTCTAAGACATCTCCAACAGTATAGTTTTCATATATTTCTATGATTTTTGTTTGTTTATTTAGGGTAATTTTAATCTTTCCTGGTTTCCCTTCTTTAGGTTTATTATATACAGAAACTTTGTGAATACATGATTTAGGTTCTTGAGTTGATTGCTGTATTTTAGGCTGAGGATTATTTTGACTAAATGAATCAATAACATCTTGTGACTTTTTTAAACTTGTTTTAATTGGTTCTGAAGGAAGAGAATCTTCAATCTCTATAACATTTGTTGTTTTAGGTGTTATGGTATCATCCTTTAACTGAGAAGGTTTTTTATTTGCACCAAAACAAATTAAATCGCTATTATCTTCTGAAGAAGAATTAGATGAAATCTCACAAATATTATCAGTTTTTCGTTTTATTTCCTCTTTGTTTGGATACTCATATACTCTTATTATATCTTTAAGTTTTAGGCTTAATTCTTTTTCATTTCTTGCTGTTATTAGTTCAAGTAATTCTCCAGTAATTGGGTTATGTAGTGCAATGCTAGGCATTTTTATTTTGTATCGTGTTACATAGTCGTCACATGTTTTTATTGAAGAGAGTCCACTTGTTGATGTTGAATAGTTATTAGCAATTGCAGTTAATGGTACCCATAGTATGAAGTTTCTAGCCATTTGCCATCTAACAGATGAACTTTTCCAAACATCTCTAATGAATGTTAAACATTCTAAGTCATTTTCTTTAAAGACGTATGCTAATATCCATTTATTTTCTTTTTCAGCTCGTTCACAAGCTGCTCCAAAATCACCAAGGACTGATGACTCACTTAATGGTACAAATTGTTGATAATTCGTTATTTTCCCTTCTGCCTCATCTTTAAAGTTTCTAAACATATAAGTATTTGACTCAGTTGATGTAGGTGTCGCTAGTTGTGTTATCTTTATTTTTTCAGGAGCAAGGTAACTTTCATCTCCTTTAAGGGCTATTTCTTCATTTTCTAAATAAGCATTGACGCTAGTTTCCAAATCACCATTACAATTATCCAAATATAATTTAGCGTATTCTTCAGGAGCGCCAGTGAGTTCTATAAATTGTTGAACTTTTGTTGGTAGATTCATTGATTTGTTATTTTTTGAAGTATTTTGAGTTTTTCATTCAAAAAAAAACAAAGAGAAAAATTAAGGAAAAAAGAGATTAATGAAAGTTTTGTTGGTACTTGTATATTCTGTTATGAGCGTTGACAGGTTGTTGTGTCATAACGGTTTTTTGTTTACTTGAGTCAGTTGTTGTACTATTTTGTTTTGGTTCAATACTCTTGATTCCTTGAGTCTCTTGTTTAAGAGAAGTTGATGGTGGTTGAGGTAAGGATTTAGATTGGTGAGTTTGGTTTGGTTGAGGAAGTGGTTTTGTTTTTTGGGGTAGTCTATTTCTATTAGTTTTCTTTTGTAACATTCCAAGAACATCAGTATCAGTAGATCTCATAATTTTTGTTGTTCTTTTTAATACTCGAGACTTTCTATAAACTAAATTGTCAACATCATTTGGAAATATTTCATTAAAGTGGGTAATAATTTCTGAAAGTACAGTGATTCCTTTTGGTAAAAGAAAAGTATCAGTATCATCAAAAGTAAGAATTGAAGGTGCTAAACAAACAGCAATGTTCTTTGAATTCATTAAATTAATATCTTCATAAGCAGATATTTTATAAGACAATTTCATAATATACTTAAACAAAGTAAGATGTTCAAGTGGTAATGAAGTTATTATTGATTTAATTCCATGAATACCGTTTGAAGTATAATTATTAATAAGATTGTTTGTTTGTTGTTTATTAATAACATGTATTGGTAAATCTCTCAAAAACTTTTTAAAAACTGCAGCAACTAAATCTGGTTGAAGGTCTTCAAATGAAGTTATTGCCATTCTAAGATACAATTCATCAATTTGTTGTTTATTACCTGTTGTTATTTCTCTAAATATTCCAGGAACAGTAAATCCTTTATCATAAAGATAATTATAAATTGATTCTACTGCGATTGGTAATTGATTTGGTGTTCTTTGTTCAGTCACAAGAATTGATTCAATTGTTTTATTACAATACAATGCAGATGGTTGACTATTTTGAATTACATATTGTTGTTTTAACTATCAGTTGAATTAATGTTATACATCTATATCATTTTCTTATATATTAACAACAAACTTCTTGTGCATTTGAAATTAATAAGTTCATTGCTTCATTCTCATTAAAATAAACACTTCCTGCATCAAACATCATTACAAATTGATGAATATAATTATTATAAGTTAATGGAGTATTCCATGATATCATTTTTTCAAGTTGGTAATATTTTTGAATGATTATTTCTTCATTTTCATCAGTAAGATGATTTTTAACATCATTTATTTGTTTAAATATTGGTTTAAAAGTAATCTCTTCAATACACTTAAGATTTTTGCTTGTAGTAAGAAAAATATTCAGCATTAAAGTTAAAGACTCTCCAATAATATTTGTTTCTTGTTGATCTATTTAATAAGAAATTTATTGTTTAATCAGTCAATAATAATGACCAAACTCATTCTACTACATTCCCAATGTTCTTTTAAATACTTCACTTCTCCATCAATTAATTCAACAAATTTATTTAAAATTTTATTTGTTGATTGAAAGAATTTTTGTTGTTTTTGCCAATATCCATCAATTTGTTGAATATTCTTTCTCTTTTCATCATTCATTAAGATACTTTCTTTTATTTCACTAGTAGCTTTTTTAAACCCTTTCCAAGCATTTGTTGACATACTTTTAGTCGTTTTTTATATCTAAATTTTGAGTTTGAGTTATCGTTAAAATTATATTTTTATATTTGTTAAAAATTAATTCTTTTTTATATTTTAACAACTACTTAAAATTAATATTTCAAGTGCTTCTTCTTCTTTATTTATTTTTTAAATGTACTATAACATACCTTTTCTATAAAAAAATAAGAGTTCAATAATTTCCATATTTTATAAGTATAAGAGATAGTAAAATATTTATTCTATTTTAGTATAGAATTAAATATATCTTTATTTATAAACTTAAAGTCAATTTTAATTCTTTATCTTATTTATTTTTAAAAATCTTTAACATATATTATTTTAATAAATATGTTTCTTTTGTTAAAAAATTATTCATTCATTTGATTATTGTTTTCTAAATAGACTCAATTGTTTAAGTTTAAGTTTACTTATTATTTGTTGATATTATAAACAAATTTTAGGAATAAGGAGTAACACTATGAATAATTGAATTATTTTGTTTTAAAAAGTATTAATGATTTTATAAAATGAATATACTCAATCTCCATTTTCATAAACATACTTGTGTTTTTTTCTTTTCAATTAAATAATTTAAACGATTCAGGATTTGAAGGTTACAAGTCAGAGACATCATACATAACCCTAAAATATATCCATCTTTTGAATCTTAATTTATCGTCTGGTTTTGATATTGCATTGGTCAGAAAAGCATCTTACTCAATATTGTAAGAGTATCATGATTATTATTTATAATGATAGTGGTATTACTTATTGGTTAGAATACAAGTATATTTGATAATATGGGATTATCAATGAAAAAGGGTCTGGTTGTTGTGGCTGGGCTAAAATAAAAATTAATTATAATAAAATAATATAGTAATAAGGACATATCCCTCTTAAAACAAGAAAGTAAAAAAGAGGAGTTTTAATACTCATTAAAAATCAAACAAGGACTTCTTATGCGTTGAATATTTATGTCAGAGATATCTGAAATACTTTATTCCACAATAAATAAATGAGGAAAAGAGTTTCTCATATCCCAACAACTAAAAGCTAAAGGGTACGTTAACAGTTGATGACCAAACATTCTTTAAGCAAAGGGATGGGATTAGTCTTCACTGAGTAAGGAACAATAGAAAATAAATTTATTAACCTTTAATTAACTATTTTTTATAATTTATGAATGATTCTTTAATTAAAGTTATTGCTTACTTTTTCCTTTTCTTTCAAACAGAAAAATAAAGAATTTTTAAATTAAAAAACTAATAATTTATTTAATGTTACCAATTCCAAGATATCCAATTCAACCACAACAACCTAATGTTTCAGTAGTACAAAGTGGATACGAACAACATACATATTCTCAAAAAGAGATTGAAGAATTAAATAATGAAAATTTAAAATTACAACATGAAATTGAAATGTTGCAAGAAGAAATAAAGAAGTCAAAAGTTCATCCAATTAATTTTACACCACCAATTGCAAAATTAGAAGTAAATCCAAAAATTTATCGATTTAGACCGTTTATTATAAAGTTGACAATTAATACAAGTTTTGGTATTCAATTTAGTGGAGAAGAAGTTCTTTCTGCTGTTACTAAAGCAAAGATAAGAAAAGAGAATGATATGTTTACAAATATTACTACATGTTGGTGTTCATCTAATAAAGAAATAGTTGAAATTGGTGTTTCAAATACTGGAACTATTGGACCTTATCAAACTGATGAAGGATTTGTTTATATTCTTGACCAATGTAGAAGCCATTGTACAAGTAGTAGAGATCATCATCATGGTAGATTAGTAATAGTTGTTGATCAATTACCAGGAATACCACCAATCCTTTCTAATGGATTTGAGTTATGTGCTAGAGTTAAAGGAGAAATACCAGAAGATGGGATTCCATATTCTAAAGACCAAATTATAACACCAGTTCCAAATGTAAGAGAAAAACATCGTGTTGATTTACAATATGATTCAGTTGATTTATTATTTACAGCAGTATTTGTATTTGCATCATCAATGACACAACAACAAGTAATGGAAACATTGAATGAAATTGTTTTATTTTTAAAGAGTACAGAAGGGTATATTTCAAGTTATTCAACAGATTCAGCAGGATTGTATGTGTTATATTGTTATTATTCAACATATCCATTAAGTTGTTCTGCATCAGTACAACTCAAAGCATATCTTTCTAATGAACAAAAAAATTATATGAATCAAGACCTTCATTTGTCTGGTCAAATGAGATTATTAGCAGTAAGTTTATGACTATTTCTAATTGATTTATGAAAATAAATAAACCAAACACATTCATCTTTTTTCATCTTCAATTTTATATATAAAAAAGCACATTTTTAGTAAGTTATTTCAAAATATTTAGATAATTAAAGAAATGACATATTCTAGCTCTTCTTATGAGATTTTCAACTTAAACAATCCAAAGTATAGTGATATTTTGAAGAGTGTATTTTCAAAACAAATAAAATTAAATAACAAAGTGTTACCATCTTATTACGTTTAATTTAATAATAAAACAAATGTTCTTTTAATATTTTATTTCATTAATGATAAATGGACTATAACATAGAATAATAATTATATAAAAGCATATTCATAAACTAATAAACAATCAATCTCACAATAATATACTATAAACAATTAAATAATATTTAATTTTTGAAATTAATATCTAAATTATCACTTCTTTTGTATTATTATTCAATATCATTATTCTTTATACAATATTAATTAAATATTAACTAATTCAAATAGTTAATAACTTTTTCATAAATGATTGCTTTTGATATAACCAAATGAAGAGTTGATGAAATGTATCAAAGGTATCAAAACATTGAAACCAAAATTAAATGAAGAAAAAATATCTCATTCATATTTCAATAATCATTATCTTTTATCATTTAAAAAAAAAAATAAATGTTAAATAGTGTATTTAATTTATCAATTAATCATTTCATTGCTTTCCATAACCATTCTACAAATTGTTTTCCAGTTGTATGGAATGCAGAATATTTAGTGTGAGTAACTTTACTCTGAAGAAATGACTTATCAAGATTAATTCTAACAAGCATGGTATTTTTACCTTGTATTGTCCAATTCTCAAAAGGAATACGAATATGAATTGGTGTATTCCCTCCAACCCCAAATTCTATAAACAAAACTTTTCCATTTTTAATTCCATCCTCAACATATTTAGTGAATACTGGTGCCATTACCATATGTGGTTTTTCAACAAATAATTCATCTGATCTTAAATTTTGTGTCATTTCTTTTCCACACTTAGGACATTTTGGAATACAAGAATCTGGGACTTCAAATGTTAATGGATTCATGTTTTCAAATATTTTATCCATATATGGTTTAAAGAGATAGACATCTTGTGTGCATGGTGTTGAACATTGAATATACTTAAAATCACCTTGTGGATTGAAAAACTTGTTCATATCATATCCTGATCTTTCAAAAAGACCATCAACATTTGTTGTTTTAACAAAATAATTCTTATTATATTTCTTTAGTAAATCAAGTAATTTTTTATATGTATCAAATTCATGTTCACTTACTTCTTTATATCTCATGTAATCTGCCATTACTGCATAAAATCCCCATTTTTGATTCTCTGTTTTAAAGTCTTCAAATCCCATTGTTTGATATAATGAATTAATACCATATTCAAATAGTGGATATCCCATCTCACTAAATAACTTAGTATCCATAAAACTTAATCCTGCATCAACTGATAATCCTGCACCTGCTCCAATAATAATATGAGTAGCATCTTTAAAAAATTGAATAACACGGTTAAGTTCATTTTGTTGAATTTCAGTAGGTGTAACCATAATAGAAGTATTTATTTTTGGTGGTATCATAATATCCTTTTCATTATATGATTTATCAAATTCTGTTAAACTCTTTTTATATATTTGTAAATCATTATCTGAAAATACATCAAAAATTACTTTTTTAATACTTGTAAATGGATTCTCATACAACCAATTTATTATTGTTTCAATTGCAATCATTGAAGCTATATTTTGTGGAAATCCAAATATTCCTGTTGAAATACAACTAAATGCAATAGATTCTAAATGAAGATCATCAGCTATATTTAAACAATTAATATAAGATGATCGAAGTAAATTACAATGAGATTCTTTCAATTTTGATTTAACTATTGGTCCAACTGTATGAATTATATATTTACTTGGTAAATTATATGCTCTAGTAATTTTTGCATATCCAGTTGGTTCTTCAAATTGTTGTTTTTCCATGATGATAAAACAATCTCTTCTTAGTTGTGGACCAGCAAATGTATGAATTGCATTGTCAATACATAAATGATGTGGAACAAAACAACCAAGTAATTGATTATTAGCTGCATTCACAATACTATCAACACTAAGTTTTGTAATATCTCCTTTCCATAATGCTAATTTATCTGAAAACAAGAATGAATGTCCTTGTTCTTTTAATGTAATTATTTCTTTAGAATCAACAATATCTTTGTTTTTTAATTGAAGCATTTGGGAAATAAGGTCCATTAATTTGTTATTTTTACATAATTCTTGACATTCAACTGGGTCTATTTGGTTCATGATACTTCTATAAATCTCCCATGAACTAGATTTCTCTTTATCATTAATTTTCTTCTTTAATAACTCTTCAACAATTTCATTACATAATATTTCCCAACTTGTATTTGTTGGTTTAGATTTTTTTACTTCCTCAAGAAGATGAATATCTTCTTTATAATCTTTAATAGTTAGAGCTAATTGGTACATTCTGTGTTTAATTATTGGTTGATCTGAGTTTAAATATATGTTAAATACTTCAAAATATTTTTATTAATCAAAATCCCTCCATCTAAAACTTTCTTTCATTTATTACATCTGTTTTATGTCCTTCTTATTTCTTCTTCCATTGTTTTTTCTGCACGTCATCAGTTTCTTATTTATTTTTCTTATTCTTTATTTCTTTTTATTTTCTTAGTTAGTCTCTTTATTGGTGTTAGTTCTTTGACCACCTCAACAACTAACTACAAAAACATATGACAAAACGTAAAACAGTTAATTGTTCATTATATCACTCTTATTTTTGAAAAACAAACTAGAAATTACATTTATTAGAGAAAAACAATGTCCACCACTCTGGATTATGTCAAGACTATATTAGAACAAATGGTTGCTATTGATAGTCAGTCTTCGAAAGACAGCCATGAAGAAATTACACAGTACATGACTTCTTTATTAAAAAATGACCTTGGTTTAATTGTTGAAGTTGTTCCTTACTCAAAGAACCCACACAAACATAATATCATTGCTTATAAGAAACTTGGATTTAAGGTTGTCCTCTGTGGACACCTTGACACAGTCGATATTGGGTCTGGATGGACAAAGGAACCACTCAAATGCACAACAGAAGTAGTTGATGATAAAACATACATCTATGGTCGAGGAACATCAGACATGAAAGGAGGAAATGCTGTCATTATTGCAACACTAAAGAGATTAATTGAAGATAGCAACAACATTGATGACATAGCTATATTCTTTTCTACAGAAGAAGAAATTGGAGTTCGTGGATGTCAAGATTTTATGGTTTCTCACAAATACTTTTTTGAATCAGTTGAAACATTTGTTGTACTTGAGCCAACAAATCTTTATATTGGCTCTGGACAAAACGGTCATTATTGGGTAAAATATACTTGTCATGGAAAGTCTGCTAATATCATTGAAGCACATACTGGTGTTAATGCAATAGAAGGAATGACAGATTTAAATTGTGTATTAAAAGAATCAATTACAGCACCAGACCTCAATGGGTATGTTACATTAAACATAGGAACTGTTTGTTAATGTAAATTAGTATGATAACAAAAAAATTAATCGTTATAGATTGAAGGTGGAGAAAAAGTCAATATAGTTCCTGATCTTTGTGTTGAAACTGTTTATTATCAATTTGGACCAAACGTATTTGGCAAGGACTTAGAAGAAATTATTAAGCAAACTATTGACCAAATGAATGAAATATCATATGCCCAATACGAATATGAATTCGTCAGAAATTACCTTCAATTAAATGTAGACCAACAAACGTCCTATTAAACAAACTAAGTAAATACATGAAATCTATTAATCAGTTTAAAGAAGTTTCATTACCTTATGGGTCTGATGCTGCTGTCTTTAAAAAAGAGTTCCCTTCTTCTGATTTCATTATTTTTGGTCCGGGACTTATTCATACAATTCGGAGACCGGATGAATTTGTTGTTCTTGAACATCTCAACACAGCAATAGAAGCACTTGTAACGGCATTAAAGGAAGATAATTGAATACAGTTAATATAGTTTTGAAATAATAAATTAAATGATAAAAAAACAGAATAAAAAAAAGAAAAATAGTACTGAGTTTGACATATTTCAATGACAAACAGATCAGTCTACTCAGTAACAAAAACAGAAAATACATTTGGAGCAACACGTGTTGATGAAGAAGATGCATTTGATGCATTTGACGATTTTGATAATATTCAAGAAGAAGAAGTTAAAGAGGAAGTTGTAGAACAACCAAAAGAAGTGAAAGAAGAAGAAGTAAAAAAAGAAGAGTCAATCAACGAAATAGAGGAAAAAGTAAAAGAAGAAGAAAGCCCAAAAGTTGAAGAGAAAGTGACAAACAAAGCAGGATGGTGTTTTGAAGATTTTGAAGGATCTGGATCGATTAAACCAAAGATCTATGCTAGTGCAACAGGAGGATCAAATGTTAGTGTAAAGAAACAACCAAAGAAAGTACAAAATAGTTATACATCAACATCATCGAATGTTGATTGGAATAAATATAAAAATGCTAAATCAATTAGTTCAGATCAACTCTTTGAAAATGATGAACCAACAGCATATGAAAAACAAAAACTATCACAATATTCAAATGCAAGTGCTATTGGATCAGAAGAATTCTTTGGGAAAGAAGAAAAGAAATCATATTCAAAAATAGATACAGATGATGAATGGGGAAATGATGAATTATCAAGGATGGCAGATTCTATAGCTAATGGAGCAGTGAAATTAGCAACAAAAGCAAAAAGTTTATTTGATGATTTCTAATTGAATTTTTTATTAGTTCAAAATTAAAATTTTAAAAACATAATAAATTTAAAGAAATAAAGAAATGAAAAAGAACTTTTTCCAATTCATTGGAATTTAATTTAAGATCTTTAAAGAACTTAATAATTAGTGAAATGGTTCTCATTGTTTTATTAATTTCATTAGCATTTGCTGATACATTTTCTAAATCAGGATGTTATATTGAAAAAGGAGAATATAAAGTAGAAATAGTACAAGAAAATAAAGAATATCTTGTTACTGGAACATTTAATGATACATTATTTATACATGGATGGGGATTTTTACATCTTAATAGTGTTCAATCTACATCACTTGAAATGGATCTTCAATTAGCAAAATGTGCAGGATTAGTTGAAGGATATTTAACATCACATAGAATTCGGGATCATATGAATAATCAAAGAGCATCAAATATAATTGAAGAATGGGATTCAGTTACTATGGAATATATTAATAGAAACATTGCATATTCAAAAAAACAAGCAAAAGATTTATCATTAAGTGATCCATGGGGAAGAGCACTTGGAATAGTTTTAGCACAAACATTTGGAATTAGAGAAGGAGCAATTATTAAAGAACCAAAATTAGATATAACAGAAACAGATATTTTTATATTAAATTCAGATGGGGATCTTTCAGACCTTCAAAATATAGCAGCACATAATTTATGGCCAGAAATGAAAGGATTTAAACATGGAAATCATACTAGATTTAATGATGCATGGTATGATATTCATCATCATTGTACAGGATTAATTAGACTTACACCAAATTATCAAGATTTATTTGTTGCACAAGATACATGGTCATCACCAACAACAATGAATCGTATTTTAAAAGAATATCATATAAAATATTTTGATAAAGCTATTGGAAATAAAAGAATTTTATTTAGTAGTTATCCAGGAATAACACATTCATTAGATGATTTTTGGTTAATAGATAATGGACTTGCTATTATTGAAACAACAATGCATTGTTGGAATCAAGATCAATTTGAAAAATGTACACCAGAAAGTATTTTAACATGGATTCGTGTTCAAATAGCTAATCTTTTATCAAATAAGAGAGGAAGTGGTGTACAATGGGCTAAAAATTTTATTAGAGAAAATTCAGGAACATATAATAATCAATATATTATAATAGATTATAATAAATTTAAACCAGGTAAAAGACCACAACCTGGTACTCTTTATGCTATTGAACAAATGCCAGGTTATTATGGAGCTGGTGATAGAACTGAAGAACTTATTAAAAATGGATATATTCCATCAGTTAATGCACCATTCTTTAATGATGTTTATAAATATGCTGGAGTAGGAGAAAAATGTAAAGCAGATAATGATTGGTATTTTGATTATTGGAAATCAGATAGAATGAAATTAATTCAAAGAGATGCACCAAATATTAATACATATGATGATTTTAAAAAGTTTATGAGATATAATGGTTATCCTAATGATCCATTAGTTAATGATCCTGGACAATTTATTCTTTCTAGATATGATTTAAGACCTAATGAATGTATTCCAAGTCCAACTAATCCAACTATTCTTCATTGTCCATCTAACTTTGGAGGACTTGATTCAAAAACAATAAATTATGAACGTGCAATCTCTTTGAAAATAGATGCTATTTCATCTCCTCAATATGAAAATCAACCCCCTTATGAATTTGGTAAAAAACCATTTGATACTGCTATTTATAATGGTTTACCAGAAAAATGGACATTCCCATGGATAGTTTTCAATGAAGATGGATTTTAATTTAAACTAATTTTTATCATTATTTTCTATGTTTTAATTATTTGTCTTTTAATTAAATGAATTTTAACTGATCTCTTTCTTCTTTCTATTTCAAATTAAATCTATTCATTTAACCTTCATTTCCTTCAGAAATTCTTTTTCAATACAAAGCATCTATTAAATCATATTGTAGTTATTGTTGAATATGTTATTTGTTGAATGTAAAGAAAAGGAATAAAAAATAAACATTCAAGAGGTAAGGAGAATGAATGAAATAGTAATAAAATGGTAAAAGAAATACAATGAAAAGTGAATAAAAAGAAAGAGATAAGAAATGATAAGAAATGAGTAAATGTCATGAAAATAAAGATAAAACAAATCAGAAATAGAATAATAACAAAGAATGAAATGAAATGAAGAAATAAGAAAATAAGTAAAGATGAAATATAGAAGAAAAGTATCTTCAATCTAAAATAAAATGAAAAGAAAGAAAATTAAGAATCAATTAAAAACAAAATAAAAGAAACAGATAATAAGAAATAAAATAAATATAATAATAAAAATAAAGAAATGTTATTTAAAACAATAAAATGAAATGATGTTTATTTAAATAAATAAAAATAAAATAACATTTATTAAAATAATAAATAAAGTGATGTTATAAATTTGTATTTAAGTATTTAATCTTCTTATTTTGATCTTATATTCTTAAATTAAAATAGAAGAAGTATGAGTGACCAATTAATTAAAGAAATAGTAGAAATAATTCAAAATATTCAACCAAGAATTGATGATATTAATAAACAATATCAATATTATTTAACAAGTATTAAAAATGAAGTGTTTGAAATACAACCAGATGAAACATATTCAGAATTTATTAAAAGAGGAGAAGGAATAATTGGTAAGATTGATGAAATAGAAAGAAGAAGAAAACTAATAATAAAAAAAAGCCAAGAAACAAATAAATTAATAGAAATAATAAAGAATCAAATGAAGAAAATAATAGAAGTAATGTAATAAAG
>NW_001855856.1:99795-121490 GCF_000209125.1 Entamoeba dispar SAW760
ATAATTAATAGAAATATAAGATCAAATGAAGAAATATAGAAGAATGTATAAAGATGAAGAAACACTAAGTAAAACAAAGAATAAACTAATAGACAAAATCATTTTAACTGAAGAAATGATCAAGAAAGATAAAATATTCAGAAAACCAAAAGAAAAAGATAAAATCACAGAATCATTTAACAAAAAGAAAGAAGAATGGAAAATACATTATAGTGATTATTTTGAGAGGAAGAAGAGAAAAGAAGAAGAAAAAGAAAAAGAGAGAAAAAAACAAGAAGAAGAAGGTAGATTACAAATAATGAGAGGAATATCAATACCAAAACACCAAATTAAACAACTAGAAGAATGGACAACAAGAAGAGTATCTAATATATTATTTGATTCAGATATTGACGATTGGGGTGTTTATACATCAGTATTTGGAGAAAGAATAATAAATAAAGAACATATAATAATTATTATTGAAGATTCAGATGGAAATAAATTTGGAGGATATATTAATGAGAAAATTGATAAAGTAAATAAAGATATAAATGATCCAAAATCATTTTTATTTTCATTAGAAACAAAAGGAAGAATACAAGGAATGATGAAATTTGATATTAAAGATCCTCAATATGCATTTTATTTATCTAATCAATCAAGTGATTGTTTTTACATTTGGATGTAGAAATGATATTCGTGTTTTTAAAGAAAATAATAAAACAAAATCATATTGTAAACAACAATCATTTGAATATAAAGGAATATCAAATGCACATTGTTGAAAATTTAATTTTACACACCACAACGAATTATTGTAATTGAAATGAAATGATTTTTATTCATTATTATTTATTTGAAATATAAAAATAAAAAAGAATATGAAATAAAATCAATAAATGAATATGAACATTTCATCTATCAATAAATGAAATGATAAATATAAAAATGGACATATTTCATTCTTCTTTTATTTTATTTGAAAGAATCATATTCATTGTGTTAATTTAATAAATAATAAAAAGAAATAAGAATAAAAGATAAATAAAAATATAATAAAATATTTATTTTATTCTTTTTTATTTATTTTTTATTTTATTTATTTTATTTTATATTTATTTATTTTATTCTTCTTCTTTTATCTTTATATTTATTATATATTTCTTATTTTATTATTTATGTTATATTCTTATATCTTTTTATTCTTATTTTATATTTATTCATTATTATTCATTTCATATTAACATTGTTAAATATCAATACAACATATAATAATTAAATGATATAAGTAATCAACAATAAATAATAATAAAATATAAACAAACAATATAAACAAATATAAAATAATAAAATATCATCTAATAAATAATAAATAATAAGAATAAAAATATCTTATTTTATTATTAATTCTTCTTTATATTCTCATATTTTATTATTTTATATATAATTTATGAATATTAATACAAGAAATCAAATATGAAATAATGTTATAATATAAAGAAATCATGATGATATTGAATGAATAAATAAATAAATAATATTAAAAATATTTGAAATTATAATAAAAGATCAAATATATATGTAATAAATAAAAAGAATAAAATTAATATATTATTTGTTATGATTATTGAAATAAATAACAATATTAATCGAGTATATTTGATGAAAATAAATATGAATAAAGAAATAAAGAAATAAAGAAATAAAGAAAATAAGAGATGATAAAATGAATTAATAATCTCTATAAAATGATATTAAATAAAGAAATCATTAAAATGATAAAAGAAATAAATATGATAATATAAAAGAAATCAAAAAGAATAAAAATAAAATTATGAAATATATTATAAAACATTTAATCTAAACAAAATATACACAAATAAAATAATTAATAACAAGAATATTAATCTTAATTCAACGAATAAATATTAAATACCATTTTTATTATACTTCTTTTATTACTTTTATTTTATCATTATTTACTTCTTATCTTACAAACTAATTAACCCTTCTTCTTTAATATAAATCTTATTTGATGCTTTAACAAGATATAGCCTTAGCATTTAAGTAGTTTAAATATTTAATTGAACCTGTTAGTTATTTTTTATAAGATGCAATTTCTACTGACTCAACAACTACTTCAACAACTTTCAACTCCTTATATCATTTCTCTAATCAACAAAATAGAGTAAATCAAAATTATTACTCTCAAACTTGGAATACCCAAAACCTAAAATATTCCTTTCCTCATCTACATATAGTAGAGCCTGTAGCCAAACATGAAACACAACCATTTCCTGTTATTGGTCAACAAGTAATACTAATATACTTTTTATTTTTAGGTTTTGTTGTTAACCTCTATGAACTGTAAATGTTGTATTGTATAGGTTTTCTTCATCATTAAAAACACAGTTATTTTCTTCTATCTCAAAAGTTGTGTTTGCAATATATTGATTTACATTAATAATTTCAGTTATATGTTATTGGTTAGTAAAGTTATTATTAATCAAAACAAAAAATATCTTCTTCTTTTAATTTATTAATTCTGAAAATAATAATAAAAATATTAAAATGTCTAATAAAAATGGCTATTAAAATTAGTTTAATACCATGATTTTCCTGCTGAGTTCAAAACCTTGTCTGAAACCTTATGAAGATATAATTCTTTAAGTGCTTGTCTAGCTGGTCCAAGATATTGTCTTGGATCAAAGTCCTTTGGATGTTCTGCAAGATATCTTCTAATTGATCCTGTCATAGCAAGTCTACCATCTGAATCAATATTAACTTTACAAACTGCACTCTTAACAGCTTCTCTAATTTGATCTTCTGGAATACCAATAGCTGATTCTAATTTTCCTCCATATTGATTAATAACAGCAACCCATTCTTGTGGAACTGATGATGATCCATGAAGGACAATTGGGAATCCTGGAATTCTCTTTTCAACTTCATGAAGAATATCAAGTCTAATTCTTGGATGCATTCCTGGTTTGAATTTGTATGCTCCATGTGATGTTCCAATTGAAATAGCAAGTGCATCTACTCCTGTGTCTTTAACAAATGCTTCAACATCCTTTGGATCTGTGAATACATGTTCAGCTGCTGCAACGTCATCTTCAACTCCTGAAAGAACTCCAAGTTCTCCTTCAACAGTAACTCCAAATTGATGTGCATATTCAACAACTTGTTTTGTTAATTTAACATTCTCTTCATATGGAAGTGCTGATCCATCAATCATAACATTAGAGAATCCATTATCTACACATTCTTTACAAATTTGGAAATTAGCTCCATGATCAAGATTAAGTGAAATTGGAATACCTTTATGTTCTGGATCAATTTCTTTTGAATATTCAACTGCTCCTTTAGCAAGATTTCTCAAAAGAGTAGCATTAGCATATTCACGTGCTCCTTTTGATACTTGAAGAATAACTGGTGATTTAGCTTCAGTACATGCTTGAATAATAGCTTGCATTTGTTCAAGGTTATTGAAGTTAAAACCTGGAACAGCAAATCCTCCTTTAATAGCATGTTCAAACATTTCCTTGTGATTACAAAGTCCAAGTTCTTTATAGTTAACAGTCTTAGCAGCCATTTGTAAAAATGAAATGATATTTTAAGAAATTCTAAGGTTTTAATAAATCAGTTTATGTGTTGACACGTTATTAAGATCTGTCATTTCATTAACCTTAAATATTCTTGTTTGAAATTCATCCTAATTTCCTGAAATAATTTGAAAATTTTGTTTAACTATTTCTTTGAAGTTTCATTTTTGTGTTTCAAAATAAGATTTTTTTTGGAAGATTAGAAAGAAAAAAATAATTTAGTTTAAGAACTAGAACCAGCTGTTGGTAAAGTACTACTCATAATGAATAATAAAGTTCCCCCAATTGACAATCCAACATTCATTGCTACCATAACCAAATTGCCAGCAACTTTCATGTCATTTGGATCAACGTCTTTATAAGCAATTTGGATAGCCCATGCAGATACATAACCATTGGAGAATGAGAATAATAACATAATTGCAAACATAACAAATGGATTATTATATACTTCGTAATAATAAATGAAAACAGGGACATAAAACAAAACACGTACAAGTGAAAGTCCAAGAATTGGCCATTTATTCCATGGAATTGGTATATAAACAGCAAATCGACTAAGAAGATCACCTAACATAAATATAAATGTATTAATCATAACTGTTGTTGACTGATTAATAGCACTTTCATCATAAGATGTTCCAGTAAAGAATCCTGGGAAAATAGAAAGAGTAACAAAGAATATGAATCCAATGGAGAAGAGGTTAATAAACATTTTCTTGAATACACGGAAGAATCCTTTAATACCACTTTTAGATTCACCTTCACTACTGAGAAGAGTAACAGACTCTTCTTTTTGGTTACTTTGAGAATAAAGCTCTTTAGTTAAAGGAATACAGAAATACATATAAATGTACATGGCATAGCTAATAAGTAATACAATACCATTCATATAAAAAGTAAGGAAATAATCATTATCAGGTTTTCCTTTGAAAATGGCATTGCTCAACATTCTAAGAAGAGAAGAAATTAATCCACCAGCAGCCATACCAATGAAATAAATTGCACTATGGATGTTACTAAACATTCCAGATAATCCCATAAACACAGAAGAATTGATTGGAGTTGGTAATCCATTGAAAGTTGAAATACAAATCATAACCCAAAATCCTGCAGCATTTCCTTCAATAAAAACAAGGGCAAATGGTGTAATAACAAATAAAAGAATATGTAGAATGAAACTTGTATGGGTTAAAATGTTATGTGGGAAACTTTTTAATGAACTGGCAAGGTATGTCATAATAATAGCAATTAAAAAGTTGAACCAATTGTAGAACAAAGGAAATGTTGACATATAACTCAAGTCATAAGTAAAATGAGTAGCCAATAAATCTCCCACATTCAACAAAGTATTGTAGAACATTAAATACGAACTTCCAAAGAAAAAGAAGAAAATGACAGTTAAAATATTTTGGAACAAAGTTAACTTTTGGTTACCAAAGTTCATTTGAATGATTAAATGAATAATAAGATTTAATTTTATTGAAATAAATTGTTTAGAGATATTCGTTGATATTCTTTATTATTCTTTTTTTAGGGTTTCTCTTCTATTTTGTTTCTCTTTTAAAACAAATCTAGCTCAAATAGGAAATAAAATAAATCAGTTACTTTTAAATAGTTTGTAAAGTGGATGAACTGTATTTAGCCGAAGTCCAATATTAATTGTTTGATAATAATTTCCTTTCATTTTTAGATTTTGAATGATGTCAATCAACGGAATGGCACGACCAATTACTGAATTCAATGACTGAAATAGTGGAGAGTGAATAGTACAAAAATGAATATGGAAATGCCAAAATGATGGAATGTAATGGACAAATGTAATAATTTCATTTTCTTTTAATCCGTAATTATTTGTTAACACTTTCGTTGTTGTTTTTTCTATTCTTTCTAATAATTGTATATGATTTTGATTTAAAGCACGTAATGAATGAATTGAATGATCTCTTACTAATACTAACCCATAAACTTGATTAAGGTTTTGACGATCCCATTTCATATCAAGTAGAGAAACATAATCATTATCATTAATAAGTACATTGTCTTGTTCAGCTGTACCATTCAGAATGTTATAAATCCATTGAAATTCTGATGGTGGAATAGAATTAATAAATGGTAAAGTAATTGAATTAAATATTTGAGGTGTTTCTGTAAATAATTCATATTTTTGTGGTTTATTTTTTTCAATATCGTGTTGTGTTGCAGGAGAAATAACATCTACAGAATAACCAGTAGTAATATTTCTGTCAATTGGAAGTTCAATTCGATATTTTTTGTATTTATCATTTGTCATAATTAATCCTTTTTCTGGATTTTTTTCTATTTCTTCAATAACGTTTTGTCCTTCTGACTCACAAAATGGTTGTTTGGATACAAAATAAACTAAATATTTAATAATTTTCTTATTTAAGGTATAAGAATATAACAAACTAGTAGGTGTTTGTTCATTGTTTTCTAATATGACAATTGATTTTGTATCAAGAAATTCATTTATAACTTCTAGTTGTTGCATGAAAGTATTAAAATTTTAAGATTTTATTATTATTACAAGGGGATTTTAAATAAAAAATGATATTTTAAAAATAAAAACTTAAAAAATAAAAAAATCTTAACTAAAAATTCATTCGATTCAACAGATTTATGAATACATTCATTATTATTCTTTTTATTTCTTTTGTTACTTCTAAACAAGTTAACATAGTTTCTACGATGGAAACCAAATCAAAAGAATTTGCTGTTGAATGTCCTGATAATATTCCAAAACCAATTTGTGAAGAATTTATTTCTCAAAAAAGTTTTAAGCCACTTGGAGGAATAGGAAGTATTGCTACTTGTAAAATTTGTGAATCATTTGTTGGAATAGCTCTTGATTACGTAACTAAAGGAGAGACAGTGGAGAATTTGAATAAGAAGATTCTTGACTTTTGTACTATCTTTTCAAGAGAATTACCACACCATTACTGTTTTGTAATTGCACAAGAGATTTATGTTAAAGTATTAAATGCTGTTCAAAACAATGAAACAGTTGATATTACACTTTGCTCAAAGATCAACTTATGTTAATTCATAAATTCTTCTAGAAGAATATGGTTATTTATTTTTAGTTTAATATAAATAGATTTGTTTATCCAAACCAAAAAAATAGAATCAAAACTTGCATTCTATTTCAACATGTCAGAAGAAAGTGGCCAACAAGTACCACCTGCTATGGATTTATTCAGAATTACATTCCATTCTCATAAGAAGCTTTATGATCTATTTTGGAAAGTAGTAGAGCCACTGTCTCAAATTCAAAGAATTCAAAATACTATTGTATTGAAAAACGGTATGGTTATTCCTTTCCAATTGGCTCCTGTTTCAAGTATAATTCCTTCTTTATTTGCAAAAAAACAACAACATATTCTACTCTGTCCTTTATCAGATTCTAATTTAGAAGATAAAATCAGAACACAATTAGAATTATTTAGACAAGCAGAAATTGAACAACCATTATTAGTTATTATTATCAGTGACTCTGAAAAGAAGAAGTATTCTGAAATAAAAGATTTTATTGAAAATGAAATTGAAGGTTTTGAATTAAAACAAACTAAAGTTAATTCTCAAAGTACATTTCAAATTAAATTGACAGAAAATAAATATGATCAGAATGTTTCATTATCTTCTCCTTCTTTAATTAAACAAAAATTTGAATGTACCATTTGTAAAATTCCTATACTTCGAGAAATCACTAAATCTGATGTAGAAAAAATATGTGGATTTATTGCTAAAAGCAAAATTAAAAGAGAAATGGAATGGAAAAGAGTTTCTGTAGAATTGAAGAATAGTGTTATGACTTCTTTAACGTTTGTTAGTGATATTTTTTATATCACTGAACAACAACTCTTTTCTTTATTAAGTATAAATAATAAACCAGAACTATTTAAAACAAAAGTCTTAAAATTATTACATGAATATGGAATTTTATACTCATTCAGGAAATCCCAATTCAGAAGTTTGAACTATCCGAAGTTAGAATTCCTCAATAAAATATTAGTCAAACCATGGATTTATCGTGACATTTATGACAGGGCTAGAAGTTCATGTTTCAGAGGAATTTTTGTTGATGTTTCTTCAGTTTTTCAAGATTATGGTAAAGAGTATGAACAACTGATATTTTTGATTTTTTATCATTTTACAGTCATAAATGATATTTTTATTCT
Organism: Entamoeba dispar SAW760; assembly: GCF_000209125.1. NCBI lineage: Eukaryota > Evosea > Mastigamoebida > Endamoebidae > Entamoeba > Entamoeba dispar. Next base: position 107,582 of record NW_001855856.1, read on the forward strand.
AGATGATGAAACAATTAAAAAGGATAGAAGTGAAGAATTGGTTGAAAAGTATATAAAATCAATACAAACAATATACAATGAAGATGAAGATGAAGTTAGATTTGAATCAACTGAAGCTAAAATATTTCAAGAAAAAAGACATTTATCATGTATCTTTAAACAAAACAATGACAACAACACAATTCTTAACCAAAATAGTTTCTTACAATTAATAAAAGAACAGACCCATTTTGAATTATCAAAAATTGAACTTCCAAAATACTTCTTTTGCTTTAGATTTATTAAAACACCTGATTTGATAGAACTTCATTGGAGTAAAAAACATTACGATAATGAACTTGAAATTGCTAGAAAATTTGAGACTCTATTACCAAAAAAAAGTGGTGGAGTTGTTGTAGCTAATTTATTATTAAATGGAGCTAAAATTATTGCAAAATCAGAGGATTTCGTGATTCTTGAAATTAGTGAATGGAATCAAAAGGGATATTGTCTTGTAGAAAAAACAGAGAAAACGATTTCATTTCATCTAAGAACTATGGTAACAAGTTATATCGTTTATATGTCAGTTATCAAATGCATAAATAGATTATATCATCTTTTGCAAAATACAGTCCCCCCTCAGAAAAGATTTTGTTTCTGCCCAAAATGCCTCCATAAAGGAATATTTACACCAATGCAGTTCAGTCTAGATTCAGTAAGACACGAAGAAATTAATTTTAAATGTAAGCATATTATAACAATGATCGAATGTTTCCCTGATTTTGTATATGAGATATATATGAAAGAAATGAAACCAATTCAAGTTGGAAACCAATTAAAAATTAATGAAGGTGGTTATTCTGAAATATATAAAACAATAAGAAATGATACTCAACAAGAAATTATTGCTAAAGTATTATTTAAAGGAGATTCCAAAGAATCTTTTATGTTAAATTATACTCAATTTGTAAATGAACTTAAAGTTTCTGAAAGGTGTAAATGTCAATGGTTACTAGAATTAATTTCATTCTCAATTGAAGATATGACACTTTACTATGAATTTTGTGAAGGAGGAAATCTCTATAAATATATTGATGAACAACCAACTCCATTTTCTGAAGAGATTCAATTGTCTCTAATTCTTGATCTTGCTCATGGAATAAAAATTTTACATAAAAATGGATTTATTCACCGAGATATTAAATCACCTAATGTACTAATCAAAAAAAACCCAATAAGATGTGTATTATGTGATTTTGGATTATGTTCAGAATATAATTCTCATTATGTTTCTCAAGTAGATAATCCTATATGGTGTGCACCTGAAATTATTCAAAACGAACCACCAACAAGATACTCAGATATTTATTCTTTTTCTATTGTTATTTGGGAAATAGTAACATTCAAACATCCTTTTGAATCATTTTCTTTTATGGCTTCATTAATAGGAGAAATTTTAAATGGAACAAGACCTGATGTAGATTTGATCAAAAATGAAAAATTAAAACAGTTATGTGAAGAAGGATGGGATGAAGATCCATTTAGAAGACCTGCCATAAATGATATTATTGAAACTCTGAGTAATGTTTATTAAATTTATTTATTTAATATTCTATTCTATTTTTTATTTTAAGAGAGAAACAATGACTCCAAAAACTAAAACGTTCAATTTATTCATTCTTATCTAATTTATCTTCAAAGAAATTCTTGATTGTAAAAGTTATGGTAATTGTTAATGAAGACCCTAAAGCAAATAGTAATAAGACAAGAAATACGATATCACTTTCAAAACGAATTGATTCAACTTCAGTCATTCTTTCACCTAAATTCATATTTAAATAAGTTTGTGGTAATACTGAGAGAAGTTGAGCCAAGGCATATGCAAATATTGGTAATCCAATTAAACCAAATAATGCACAACAAATTCGGATAGGAAGAATTGGTACAAAAATTGAGAATAGTGTTACATTACTAAAATAAGGCCAAAACCTAGAAGAGAAAGCATGGATTTGTTGAAGTTTAGGAATAAAAGAAGATAAAATTTTTGACAAAGAATACATTACAGAAAATAAAATAATTTCTGATAAAGTATGTATGATTACTGAAATACCAAAAGCATATACTTTACCATATTTATAAGCAAATAACATATCAACTAATGAAGATTCAATATCTTGAGGTAATCGTATATGAACTGACAATGATACGAATATTAGTTTAATAAAAGAAATATCAGAATCTACCAAAGATTGCATTGTTTGAAGATTAGGATGATATAATTGAACAAATACATTTCTAATCATTAGAAACAATATTTTTAATAATTAAAATATTAATAATACAAACTCATCTAAACCAGTAACAGAATTAAGAATAGAAGGGGTAAATAATATATAACAAATAGTTAAACTAATGGTAAATAATATAAAATATCTAATGACACTATTCTCCATAAAATTTTGTAAGATAACTTTCTTAGTTTTTCTTTATTTTTCTATTTAAAAAGAATTGATAGAAAAAAGAAAATTGAATGAAATATTATTATAACTAAACTTTCAATCTAAAATCAATCATTTAAGTTGTCGTTTCTTTTCAAATCTATTACTACTCTTTGGTGCTTTAAGTATATTTAATTGAACTTTTGGGGGATTCGTTAGTCCAAATGAAAGTGCAATCCCTCCAATATCAATATCATTTACATTGAATACATCTTTTAATGAACGACTATTGTATGCCATAATATAAGCCTTATACCCATCTTTTGCTTCAGTGTTTAAATAATAATTTTTTTCAACTAACTTTTCTAATTCCCTTTGAATATTAGCAATTTTTTTTTCAGGAACTTCATATTGTGTTAATGGGATCTTTTCTCCTTTTAAATATTCTAAAATACGTACTTCACAAGGTTGAACAAATAAAAGTGCACGTCCTTTAGTATCTGCACGTGCAGTTCTACCTACTCTATGAATATAATCTTTTGGTGAATCAGGAAGATCAACTTGAATAATCCAATCAACAGCAGGAATATCAAGTCCACGAGCAGCAATATCAGTGGTAATTAAAATAGCTTCTTTTGCTTTACAAAATTCAAAAAATACTTTTGTTCTTTTGTCTTGATCTAATTGTCCGTGAAGTGCTTTAACTGGTATGTCAATATAATTTAATAAATCACTATAAAATTTAACAGCTTTACATGACGACATAAAAACAATTGTTTTCTTATTTTTATTCTTTCTTAAAAACGTATACAATAATCTAAACCTATCTTTTGCTTCAACAAGAACATACCCTTGTTCTAATTTACTTGACGTTGATATTGTTGATTGACTTTCAACATTAATAACAACAGGTTGTTTTAATGAAATATTAGCAATATCATCAACTTTTTCTGACTGTGTAGCACTAAATAACATTGTTTGTCTATTCTTTGGTAATCTATTTAATATTTGTCTCATTTCTTCTTCAAATCCAACTTCCATAATTCTATCAGCTTCATCAATTACTAAACACTTTAAATTTCTGTAAATAAAACATTTAGTATTAATAATATGATCTAATAATCTACCTGGTGTTGCAACAACAATTGAAGCACCTTTTTTTAGAGCCTCTTCTTCTTTTTTTTTACTACTTCCACCAATAATTAATGTTCTTGTTCTTTCTGAATGAGCTAATATTTTTTCTAGTACTTCAAATGTTTGAATAGCAAGTTCTCTAGTTGGTGAAATAATTATGGCACCTGTTCCATTTCTTGTTTGAAAATGAATTTTATTTAAAATTTCAACTATAGGAATTAAAAATGCTAAAGTTTTACCTGAACCAGTTCTAGCTTTGGCCATAATATCCTTTCCCATTAATAATAATGGAATTGATCTTGCTTGGATTGTAGTCATTTTAGTATATCCTGCTTCTTCAAGTGCTTTTTGAATTTCTTCTGAAAGGTTTAATGACTTATATTCAATATCAGTTAAAAACGTTGATGTAGTTCCTTTACTTTTTTCTTCGTTTTCTTCTTTACTTTTTGACTTATTTTGGTTTGTTTCTTCTTTTATTGTAGACTCTTGTTTTTCGTCATTTCCTTCTTCTTCGTATTCTTCAGGGAATGCTTCACGAGCTGTTCTTTTTGACATGACAAACTCTTTGATTTGAACTCTTTTTTCAAACCCTAAATAATTGAAAAAATATGAAACAATCTAGATGTTATTAACATCATTTCATAATGGAATTATCTGAAAGAATTCCACCAATTGGTCTTGTTAATAACTCTTATAATGGATGTTATGTCAATAGCTGTATTCAGCTTTTATTTTCAATGAAGTCTTTTGTTTCTTACTTATCTTTTAATTCTCCAAGTAATGAAATATTACAAAGAATCCGCTTGCTTTTTGTTGACTTAATAAGTACTACTCTTCAGAGTATTAATACATTCTATTTCCTTGATTGTTATAATCCACAGTATGGAGACCCAAACGAGTTTCTAACCCAAATATTAGAACATTGTAACCAGTGCGGTTATTATGAAATGTCTATACGATGTGATATCAATTGTGATTGTGGAAAAACTGATACAGTTATTTCAAAAGAACCTGTCCTACTAATTAGAAATAATGGTATTCAACTTGATTTACCAACACAACTTTGTTTATCACTATTTAGAGAGTTCCATTGTTCTTGTGGAAGAACATTAAATGTTGAATTAAAGCCATTGAACTCTCCTCAATATCTCATTATTTGTGTTGAAAACATCAAAATAATAAATAACCAAATAGAGAAACAAACAAAAAGTATTTCTCAGAACAAAGAAATTATATACAACAAATCAAATTATTCTCTTAAATCAATGATAACTCATATAAATGGATATGACAATGGCCATTGTAAGAGCTATGTTAAAACACAAAGTGGATGGTATTGTTGTGACGATACTAATGTATACCCATGGAACGAAAGTTTGTATTACTTAAATTTCACAAAAAAATATTTATACTTATCAAATTAGAATTAGAAGAGGAAGTAAATGAAGTTGTAACAACATTTCTATTTGAAAAAAAGGAAGAAGAACCTCAAAGCAAACCAATTTTATCTCAACAGGCATTGCTTGATTATTACCTCTTTCTTAAAAGAAAACAAAATAATTCAAATTATTCTTAATTTGCTGACTTGATTGACAACATCAGTTAAAGAACCATGTGTCACCAAAGTCAATATATCTTCTTCGCAATAATAAAATAAAGAAATAACTAACTACTAAGTAGTTATTTCTGCAGAGCGAAGTGAATAAAATAGGATAACCTAATTCTTAAATATAATATATGTATAGTAAATAATATTATAATAAAACTATAATAAATAATAAGGGTTTACATAATTCTTAAACATAAAAGAAAAAAATAGAAAAACATAAAAAAGAAATACTAAAAAAATATTTATTTTTATGAGTCATCAACAAAGAAAGAAAAGTAATCGTCAATTTGAAGATTCAGATCTTTTACTTGATGATAGTGATTCAGATATAGAAGAAATCTCACCAAAAAGACCATCTGAGAAATTAGAAAGAACACAAAGAAGCCAAAAGATTGCAACTCAATCAAAAAAAGGTGATCTTACACCTGAAGAAACTAATTTATTAGTAAATGATATTATGAGAAAGGTATTAGCTTATCAAGTATCAAAGAAGTTATTAACACGTGACGATATTTCAAAAACTGTGTTTGCAAAATATAAAATAAGTCCAAGAAATACATTTAAAAGTTGTATGGAAGAAGCCTCTAATAGATTAAAAAAACAATTTGGATTTGAACTAAAAGAAATTAAAAGTGGTAATTCAGGAAAATCTGTTTATATTCTTCTTGATGGAATTCAAGATATTGAAGAACCAAAAACATATACAGTAGAAGGAATGACTAATTCTATGATTATTCAACAGTCAATCACATTTATAATACTTTCATTAACAATGCTCAATGGAGAAGCAATATTTCAAGAAGTTTTAGTTCAACATTTAAGAACATTAGATATATGTTCAGTTCCAGAACAACCATCATTAGAATTTTTTATTGATAAAGTATTAACAAAACAAGGATATTTAAGAAGAATTATTATTCAAAATGATAATGGTTCAAAAACAATAAAATATTCTTTAGGTGTTCGTACTTATGCAGAACTTGGCAAAGATATGTTGTATTCAAAAATTGCTCAAATACATGGAGAAGAATTAGGTGAAAGCGAACGTTCAATGTTTAAAAAAGAAACTGAAAGATTTTTAACAGAAAACTATGATGAGGTTGAAGATGCTAACTTACTTGATAATGACGAAACAATATAATTAGATTTATAATTATTGATTTAAATTGAATTAATTTTAAATAAAAAAAAAATAATTTGTTAGTTTGGAAGTATCATTTCAGGATTCATTGCAAGAACAACTTTTGGTGCAATATAAACTACACAAAATCCACCAACAAAACCTGAAAAATATGCGAGTGGAATTTCTGCTGTATATTTTAACATTACTTTATCACATTCATATTCATTAATATTATCTTTTAAACAATGAATTCGATATTTACAACAAAATTGCTCTATTCTACGAAGAAGATTATTAACTTTTGCACTTTTTTCAACTAACTTCATAATAATATTTGGTAAAATAAATCCAATAGTTCCAAATAGACTTAAACATATTGATATAGCAACAATATATTCTAATATAAACTTTGGAAGTCTATGTATTTGATAAATAATATATTCTTTCATTGGAAGAATATGTGTTGTGAGTGTTTGCATATCAAATGACATAACAACTGAGGCTGCAAATACACATCCACATATCATTGCTGTTCTTCTTGGAGTTGGATTGTATTCTTTACATCTTGGCATTAAAACAAGAATAATAACATGAATTATAAAGAATATAGGAAGCATTAACGGTAATGAATGAATGTACATAATAGTTTGATAAAAATTCACCATAAGTACAAGATGAAGAAATCCAAATAACATCCCACAACAAACATCAGCAGGACTATGAACTCCCATGTACATTCTACTAAAAGAAACACAAACAACATATATTATAAAAATTATACGGTATTGAATGCTATCAGTTAAAGCAAATACAACAAATCCTGTATTGGCAATTGCATTAATAGTATGTGTACTAGGAAATCCAAAATCTTTTTCAGGGACTGGAGCCCACAAACCCTCTCCATAAGGTCTAGGTAATCCAAATAAATTTTTAATGAAATTACCAACAAGAATATTAAAACAACAAGTGAAAGTAATAGTAATGACTGTCCTTACATAATCTGGATGTGGATAAAATAATACAATTGTCGGGAGAACAGCAGCATATATACCAGTTCCTGCAACAAGAGTAATGAATAAAAAGAAACTGTCAGTAATCCAGTTTCTTTTTTTTTGAAGAGAAGCAATAAAAGGAATTGTGTTGTGCACAAACTGTGCAATAACTTTACGTAATTCAGCACAAATAACAATCATCTACAAAACCAATGAACTTAATTTTGACTAATAAAATAATAGGGTTTTTATTTGACAATAAGACAGTATGAATAAAAATGGTATAACTGAAAAAAATAATTAAGAAAACTTCGTTTATTCAATTAAATCAAGAGCAGATGGGAAAGGTGCATCGTCTTTTTCTATTTTGCTTAAAACAGATTGGTCAATAGATTGATGGTTCAAACTATCAGATTTAAATCGTGATAGAATAGCATAAATAGTACTTCCAGTCAAATGTGGAAGGGTTTGTTTTAATCCTTGATAGTCAAATTTATCTGCTGAGTGATCCAATACCAATAATCCGCTTACTTCAATTGCAGGTTGAATGTACTTTCTATAAGGACTTAATTTTTTAATATCAGACATTTCAGCTTCCATAATACTGAAGAAGAATTTTAATTGAAGTCCTTTAGCACAATTAACTAATTTATCATTTTCTACAAGAAGTTCAATGACATGAATTGCAATATAGTTAACAATTTGTTTCATTAATTGTTGTACTAATTCTTCTTTAATGCCCATAGATTCGAGTTTATTCAAAATATCACTTAAATACTTTGGAACATAACCAGCAGTTACTTGTTCAAATTCAGCTGCTTTTCTTCTTTCAAAGCATTGATTATCTTTCATCATACTTTCAAGGAAACCATTAAGTTTCATAGTAGAAGCAACAATAGCTTTAATAAAGAAGAAATATTCAAGATCAAGAAGTTGAGTATTAAGACTACCATCACGTTCAACTTTTTTAACAACATAATTATTTGAAAGATTTGCAAATGTTAATAACATATACAATGTATTATCAAAAGTGTTGTCTCCAACACTCTTTAAATGGTCAAGCTCAATAATTTCATTATTACCCTTTAATAATACTTTAATTTCATCTGCCAAGAAAGGAATATTATTATCATATTTATTATTATATTTAGAATATCTGATCATTAATTTTTTAATTAACTTTCCATTCTCTTTTGTCTCATTCTCTTCTTCATCTGATGAAGAAGATGATGATTTGGCTTTTTTATTAGCTTCTTCAGATGATTTTTGAAGTGAAACAATAACAACTTCTTTTTCTGCTAACTCTCGTTCTTTTTTATTGTTCTCTTCTTTAAGTTCTTCAATTTGTTGTTTTAATTCTTCGTTTTGATGTTTCAAATCTTCTTTCTCCTTCTTTTCATTTTCTATAAGACTACTTGAATTCTCTTCAGCACTAGAAATTTGTTGTTTCAATTGTTCATTTTCTTTCAACAAAGCTTCCTACAAATAAATTATTAAATGTTTACTCCTCTAAAGGACTAACTTACTCATAAGAATATTTGATTAACGATAACACTATTCTTTCATTTAGATTAACATCCTAACAAAGAATAGCTTAATGTCAATATATAAAAATTTACCACAACACAGATGATAATAGAATTTTGTTATTACCATCAAACAACCAAATAGCATTAATTCATAACTGTCCTCTCTCTCACAACTCAAACAATAATATAGAAAATCCTCAATAACTCAACAACACACTCATAACTCATTAACACACACTCACCTCATATATAATATATATAAAAACAAACTTTTTCTTTCTTAATATTATCTATCTCTTCATTCTTTTGTTTCAATAACTCTTCAGAACCTGCAGCAGCATTCTTTTCAGTTTCTTCTAATTTCTTTTGTAAATCTTCAAGTTGAACTTTTAATTCATTGTTCTCTTTCTCAGAATCATTAACCTTCTTTTCTAATTGTTCTGCTTTTTGTTTTTCATTATTCCTTTCTCCTTCTAACTCTTCAACTTTCTTTACTTGTTCTTCTTTCTCTTTTTCAATTTCTTCAATTTTCTTTGCTTGTTCCTCCTTTTCTTTTTCTAATTCTTCACCCTTACTCTTTAATTCTTGATCTTTCTTTTCAACTTCTGCTTTGAGTGTAGCTTCAGCAGCAACTGAAATTGCTAAAGAAGCTTTAACAGCTTCTTTTTCTTTTGTCTCTTCTTCAATCTTTTTATTCAACTCTTCTATTTGAGTTTCTTTTTCTTTAACTGCATCTTCCTAAAAATGATTAGTACTTACAATTCAAATTAATTGTTATTAGAAAGAAATTAGTGTGTGTAGATAATAGAATTTATTATATTGTTATGGCAAGAGAAGTGATTAATGAAAGAGATTAGTTATTAGAGGAGTATATTCAAAATTAAACAAACTATTTCTTTATCTTTTTCAGCTTTGAGAGTTTCTATTTGAGCTTTTAAATCAGCAACTTTTTTATGATGTTTTTGTTTTTTTTCTGCAAGGGCTTGCTCAACAGCTTTATCAATATCTTCTTGTTTAAATTTTTTCTTATCCTTATCTTTTTTACCTTTAATTTTAACATCAGACATTGCTGCTGCAAATAAGTTCTTTTCTTTTGCCTTATCTGATTTTTCTTTAGACTTATCACTTAAAGCAGCTGATTCTTTTTGTTGTTCTTCTAATTGTTTTTGTCTTGCAGCCTCTTCTTGTTCTTGAATTTCTTTTTGTTTTCTTTGCTTTTCAACAAGTTCTTCTTCTTCTTTTTCTTCATCAACATTATCCTTCTTTGAATCTTCTGCTTCATTCTCTTCTTTTACAACTTTTTCTTCTTTTTTAATCTCATGGTTCTTTTTATCAACTTGTTGTACAAGTAATTCATGGATGTCTGTAGTAGAAGTAATATTAGATGATTGGTTCATGTGAAGAACTTCTGTTTCATCAGAACTTCCACCAGCCTCACCAATGAGAGAAGTAATTTTCATATCAACTGTGGCTGGAACTTTTCCTTTTAGAGGAAGGGAAATATCTTTACCAACACCATTTAAATCTGCATAATGTGCTAAGTCAACGTATCCTTTACAAAGTTCTTTCCCTTTTTTACCAATAGAGTGAAGAGAAACTTCAAGTCCTTTTTCTTCATAACCATTTTTAGTAAGGAATAAAGTGCAGTGGATATTTACAGTTTGTACTGGAGAGTAAAGAACATTACTACCATGGACCTGAGCCTTTTCAATAGAACCTTTATTTTCTTTCTTTTCACCTCTTCTCCATTTTAGGACAACTTCAGTACCTTCAGGTACCCCGACACCAGATATCTGTTTAAATTCAATAGTATAATCTTGTTTAATATTCTTCTTAAGCAATGATTTCATTTGAAACTAAATAATATTTAGTTCTCTTTATATAGTAAAGTTCAGGAAATTAAAAAAGACTAAAAACAGAGTATTATAAACCATTAAGTACTTCAAATTTATTAATGTTTCTATAAATGGAATTTAAAATTTATTTTAGTTTTATCTTTATTTTGGAATAGAAAAAATATAACAAATTAATAGTATTCAAATTCAATTACATTGTATTTGTTTATTCATGCATGTAAATCATCTGGTATTTTCATCTTTTTCTTCATAACTATTTTTTCATTAAAGAGGGTGTCATCGAGCCTAAAACATGCAAATGTGGAATGGTCCATTTTACCTCCAACAAATGTTTCGATTCTTTTTACTTTACACTCTCTTGCTTGTTTTGTTTTTTGTATAATAAAGTTATACAAATTAAAACAAAGTTCTTCTAATGAATCATTAAGAAATAAACTCAAAAATGAAGAATAAAATACTTCTTTCCTTTTTTCCCAATGCTCTAAGTTATCGTCGCTCCATTCTTGTCCACTTAAATCACATTCTTTAGGAGTTTGATAATATGTTTTAATATCAAAATTATCACACACCCCATCTGTCATTAATGCTATAACACTTCCTGCACTACAAAATTTAATTCCACATTTAAAATTATCTAATTCAGGATAATCTCCTTCTACTGGTCCAAGTCTTCCTCCAGTTGTTTTAACATCAACCCTTCCTGAATAATCATCAATTAATTCATTTACTATTGCCCTTCTTGGGTCAATAACTAGTGCCCGACAATCACCAATGTTGCAATACATACATGCAAAACTTGTCCCAGTTCTTAAAACTACCACCCCAAGAAATGTAGTTAGTCCAGCGTCTGTAGATAATTCTTGAGTTTGTAAAATTGCAGTTTGAACATAGGCAATTGCCTCTACAATTATTTTTTGTGCTTTGGCAAGTGTTTTTGTTTTGGGAATTTCTACAGAAACGTATTCAGTAAATTTTTCACAGGCAACATGTGCAGAAACCGCTGGCCTTTTTCCCATTCCACACCCATCAGCAATACAAAATACAGCAAAATCTTTATAAATATTTGCCGAAGTACAATCAGCAATTGGTTTACCAAATTTTTCACCATTTAATACTGGATAAGTACTAAAACTAACATTTGAATATCCTTTAACGTACGTTGAATAATAAGCTTCAGGTGTAGATTCATGGTGAGGAGAAACAAGACTAAGATAACAAATATTTGTATCTGGTTGAATGAACAAAGTTTTTGGTGGTTCTTCTGTTTTTTGTTTTTCATATGCTGTTCTAATAAATTTTAAGATTGTTTTATCTATCTTCTGACATAAAGGATGAAACATATCAAAAGGAAGAGCAGCTAATGAATCTATATTGAACATTGAATTAGTTAATTGAAGGTTCTTTATTTTTTCTTTTTTAAAAAAAAAAGAAAATTATTAAAATTTCGTTTAAATTATTCTGTGAAAATTCAACTTTTTGATTGTCACAAAACTGATAATAGAACTCTTAATTTATTCAAAATGTTATTTTTATTTTTATTTTTCATTACTCCTATTCTTTGTTATCACTCTATCTCTTCTTCAATTTGTTTTAATACATCACTCCCACAAAAATCTACTTTTGCTTATTTTGTTCAATCTTGGCCAGGTACATTTTGTATGGATCAGTCTTGTCATTCTATCACTCCGATTAATGAAGGTTTTACTATTCATGGATTTTGGCCACAAAAAACAGAAAGTACTTATCCTGAATGTTGCTTTACTTATTGGAAAAATGAAGAAATTACTCAATACGTTCAAACCCATGAATGGTTATTAATGAATCTACGTTTTTATTGGCCTGGATTAAAACAGTGCTCATTTTTTAATTATGAGTATTTGAAACATGGTACATGTATTCCATCAATATCTCATGGAGAAGATGGTCCTCAATATTTTGCTGATATTGCGTTAAGCATTGCAAATAAAACAAATGCATGGAAAATAATGAAGGAAAAAGGTATTAAAGATGATTCAATAACTCAGTACTCAAAAGAATATATACGCTCTTTATTTAAAGAGATTTATGGTGCAAATCCGTTATTATTTTGTTTTGGGAATTTTTTTGATGAGTTTAGATTATGTAGTGATATTCCATCATTTAATAGACGTTCTCATCCAAAAATTTTTGATTGTGATTCCTCTTTTAGATATTTAGAGACATGCAACAATTCTATTATATTTCCAAAATTCCCTTATTATAAGATTAATTCAAATTGTCTTTATTGATTAAAAAAAATTAGTATTTTAAAAGAATTCACTTAATTCTTCATTTCTTCAATTTCTTTATCAAGTTGATGGACTTGTTCTTCTAATTTAGTTAAAAATTCTGAGTCTTTAGCTAATTCAGCCTTATACAGTTCATTATTTTTAATAGCAGTTTTATATAATTTCTCTAATTTTTGTCCTTGTTTCTTTCCAATTGGTTTACCATCAAGTCCAATAGTTGGAATAATTCCATTTTCTGGTTTTGGATATTCCTTAAATAAATCATTTGGGTTTGCAGCCCAATTCTTATAATTAGTAATCTTTTTAACTAAATCAGCTCTTTTACTTTGTTTCTTTTTAAGTGCTTGTTCACGAGCAACCCTTTTCTTTTCTTCAATAGCAGCAATAATTTCTTCAGGATTTCCTAATTTCCAAGCAGTTTTACCATCATCTTCAACACGTACACCAATTTTTGGTAAATCCTCGTCTCTAACTTTATCACATAAGTTCAATATATTTGTATTTTTAGATTTAATTGCTTCTTTTCTAACTTCTGTTCTAAATGAGCACCATGTGTCTAATAAGGGTGCATTATCAGATGATGATGATACTTGCTTCTCTTCAATACCAAATACTTTTAACATTTTTTGAATATAATATAAAGCTGATCTTAATAATAATGTACTAGAAGTTGATGATAAATATTCATTACATTTACGAATTAAAGCAAAGAGATGATTCATAGCTGTGGCAGTATCAAAGTTATTACATAATGCAGAATGAATTCCTTTTCTTCTTGTTTCAAGAGTAGCTAAAAAGTCTCTATCCTTAGCATCAAGAGGTGATCCTTTTAATGGTGCGTTCAAAGCACTATGCATAGTCGCAAAGAATTCAACAATAGTTTTTTCTTTAGAGATAGCTTCATCTAAAGCAGAGTCAGAGAAATTAATGACGGCATCCCATGATTGCATCAAGAATAATATTCTTAATTTCTTGCACTATA
>NW_001855856.1:121590-122650 GCF_000209125.1 Entamoeba dispar SAW760
AATTGTCTTGCACTATATTTTTCAAGAGCTTGTTTGATGGTATAAAGTTTTTAAGAGATTTAGACATTTTAAGTCCATTAATATGAAGATGTCCAGTATGAAGGAAATATCGTACCCAACTTTCTTTTTTATTAAAATATGCCTCCGATTGTGCTAATTCATTTTCATGATGTGGGAATTTAAGATCTTCTCCTCCTGAATGGATATCTAAAGTGTCTCCAAAAACATTTGAAGCCATAGCACTACATTCAATATGCCAACCTGGTCTTCCTGGACCCCATTGACTTTCCCAACTTGGTTCACCTGCTTTTGATTTCTTCCATAATGCAAAATCATTTTTGTTATGTTTTTCTCCATCAGCTGGGGCATCTACATCACCAACACTCCATGGCTCTAATCTACCATATGTCATTCCAGCCTTTCTAAAAGAAGCTGTGTCAAAATAAACACTTCCATTTGATTCATACGCATAACCATTATCAATAATTTTTTGGATAAAAGCAATAACTTCTGGAATAAATTCAGTAACACGAGAAATAACATCTGGTCTTCTAATTCCAAGTGCATCACAATCAGCAAAGAAAAGTTCTTCATATTTTCTTGCATGAGCTCTAGCGGCTTCTTTCATTTCTATAGGATCAACAGATTCTTTTTGTCTAATATCAAGATATTTACCAATGACATCAGTCATACGAGCAAAAACTTCAGTTGTGTTTTGACCATTAAATGAATCAAGTGTTGGAAATACTTTTTCATATTCTTCTTTTTGAGACTTAAATAACGATAACATAGCAGCATCTTTTGTTTCACCCATTTGTTTTTCAATACTTTCTTTATGTTCGTTCCATGCTTCTTTCATCATTTTAATTGTATCATCATTAACTTTTGGTGTAGTAGTACAGTATTTAGAAATTAAAAGGTTTTTTCTTGCTTTGAGAATGATTTTATCATCAACGTCAGTGATGTTCATACATTGAATGACCTGATAGCCAAAATAATCTTCCAATATTCTTCTAAAAATATCAGTAGAAAGATATGTTCTTGCATGTCCAAGATGACT
>NW_001855856.1:122750-125372 GCF_000209125.1 Entamoeba dispar SAW760
TTTTGATTTTTAATATTAAAATAAATTTATAAATTTCAAAATTTACTAATTAATTTATTCAAATTATGGTATTTATTTTGATATCTTTTATTTCTTATTTAAAATTATCATATTCTTCATTTATTTATATTTATTTTTTTTATTCAAATATCCATTAATATTATGATCTTTAATAATAATAATATCAAATATTAGTCCAGTTTTACTTTTTTTTATCTATCACAATATATCTAATATTTTATGATATTGTATATCACTTTTTGATATTATTTGTTTGTTCAATATCATAGTAATATCATTATATTGGAACACTGTTTCATTTATTGATTATTTTATGTGTATTTTCTTATTATCTAATATTATAATACAAATATTATCATGTTTCTCAATTTATGATTTTTATGACAAATACAAGATAATAGAAAATGTTCTATTATTGATAAATTGTATTTACAAAGTGTGATAGTATTTTAATCATTTGTAATATTTTATCTTTCTGTATACACTGAATATTACTCCTTCTAGTATTTTAGTTAATTGGATAAATGAATTCTTTTTAATATTGATTGAATTCAATGTATTGATTATAGTAGTTTTATCTACAATTTTTTAACTTAATCCATATTCTAAAATAGCCATTTATTTGATTTCAATTTATTATATTTGTTTATCATTAATTTCTTTGTTTTTCAAATTACAAACATCAAAATATAATTTATAACAAATTTATATTTAATATAGTATTTATCTTTTTATTTTTATACTTTCTTCTATCATTATTAATATGTTGTATTTTAATATTTCATTTCTATTTTAATTCTTTCATTTCTCTTTCTGTTTTATTATTTATTTTAAAATTAAATTAATTTGAAACATTATTATTGAAATTAAATAAAGAAGATTAAAGAGAGAGTTAATCAAAAGAGAAAATGAATAAAATAATAACAACGAATTGAAAGATTTTTATAAATGACAAAATGAATAAAATAGTATTTAAATTAATTTATTTATTAACATTATGATATAATGATAATCATACCATTTCATTTAATAATAGAAATGAAGAAATATAAAGTAAAATGAAAATAAGAAGTAAAATGAATCAAAAAGAAGATGATAAATGAAGAAATGATAAGAGATGTAAAAAATGATCAGAAATAATTGAAAATATCAATAAAATTGAATTGATAAATAATAAATAATGTAAATAAAATAATAAATAATGTAAATAAAATAAATGAATAAATAATAAATCAAATTTAATGAATGATAAAATAAATACAAATCAATAATAAAATCAATAATGAATGAAATAAGAGAATAGAATGAAGAATAATCAATAATAATTCATCATTTATTAAATATAAATCATTTATAGTATTTTATATAAATTATTTATAAATGAAACTGATATTACTAATTAAATATAATAATTATATAAAATAATAAAATAAGAGAATATAAAGAAGAATATAATAATAAAATAAGATATATCCATTCTTATTCTTATTATTTTATATTAGATGATATTTTATTATTTTATATTTGTTGATATTGTTTGTTTATATTTTATTATTGTTATTTATTGTTGTTTATCTTATATCATTTATTTATTATATGTTGTATTGTTATTTATCAATGTTAATATGAAATGAATAATAATGAATAAATATAAAATAAGAATAAAATGATATAAGAATATAACATAAATAATAAAATAAGAAATATATAATAGATATAAAGATAAAAGAAGAATAAAATAAATAAATATAAAATAAAATAAATAAAATAAAAAATAAATAAAAAAGAATAAAATAAATATTTTATTATATTTTTATTTATCTTTTATTCTTATTTCTTTTTATTATTTATTAAATTAACACAATGAATATGATTCTTTCAAATAAAATAAAAATAAAAGAAGAATGAAATATGAACATTTTTGTATTCACCATTTCATTTATTGATAGATGAAATGTTCATATTCATTTATTGATTTTATTTTATATTCTTTTTCAGTTTTTATATTTCAAATAAATAATAATAAATAAAAATCATTTCATTTCAATTACAATAATTCGTTCTGGTGTGAAATATTCTGGATATTGTTTTCCACAAAGTGCACTTAATATTCCTTTATATTCAAATGAATGTTGTTTACAATATGATTCTGTTTTATCATTTTATTTATTAGCACTAATATCATTTCTAATAATCCAAACGCAAACGGATAATCACTTGATTGATTAGATAAATAAAATGCATATTGAGGATCTTTAATATCAAATTTCATCATTCCTTGTATTCTTCCATTTGTTTCTAATGAAAATAAAAATGATTTTGGATCATTTATGTAATCATCAACTTTATCAATTTTCACATTTAACATATCCTCCAAATTTATTTCCATATGTATCTTCAATAATAATTATTATATGTTCTTTATTTATTATTCTTTGATCAAATACTGATGTATTAATATTCCAATTATCATCTGAATCAAATAATATATTGAATATTCTTCTTGATGTCCATTCTTCTAGTTATTGTATTTCTTCTTGTTTCTTATTTCTTCTTCTATTTTCTTTCTTCTTCTTTTCTCATCTTCTGCTCTAAATAATC
>NW_001855855.1:0-2228 GCF_000209125.1 Entamoeba dispar SAW760
GAAATTATGCATTTTATTCGTATTCATCTTTATATTATTATAATGATTTTTGAATTTGTTAATTATTTCATAATTGCTGTCTAAATGTAATGAATGTCTTCATTGTTTGTTTAAAACATGGTGTTTATGTTTGTTAGATCATTGAAATGAATTATCATGTTGCAAATTAATTCTTGTTAAATGTTTAAAAGGTAAAAAAATAGTAGAAAATACAATTAGATGAAAATATTTGTGATTAAATATGAGAATAACATATTTGTACATTATTAGTTATATCTTTCTAATTCGATTTCTGTATTAAATGAATACATTTGTTGATGAAATTGAAATAAAATAAATATAAAATGAAAATGATAAATGAAAGAATAAAGAAAATAATAAGAAAATAAATATAATGATTAATGATAAAATTAATGAGTTATTATCATGAATGAAAGTTGAAGATGAACATTATATTCATTATTATTATTTATAATTGATTAATTTATAATACATATTAAAGAGTCATTCTTCATTCTGTATTATTGTGTTGATGTTTAAATTATTCAATTTGTTATTATCATATCATCATTTCATTGACACTGTTATTTATTATCTTTTTATTTGTTTCATCATTTATCTCTTGTTTGATATGATAATATAAATAATTTACATTGTACTTTATCATCATTCATCATTGATAATCATCTGTGATATAATTTAATTTTCATATCAATAATTATATCATTTAAATAAATAAATAATAACATTTGTTAACATATCATTATGACATCTCATCATTATGATAAATGAAATGGAACATATTTACTCATTAATAACAATACGATTGATATTCATATTTATGTAATCATTGTTATTCATAACTAACATTATAAATTTGAATTAACATAATGTTCTTCTTTATTACATTTCATAATGATATTTTCACATTAAAATAGAATTGAAGGTAAATGAAAAGAAATAAAGAATAATATAAAATGAACACAATTATGAATGAATATAATCAACAAGTCAATACACATCATACTCAATACAACAAGAAGTTACAAAATGTCAACTGATTGTTATAGAATTATTATTTTACCTACTTTTTATTTTATTTTATATTTTATAATTTTAAGAGAAAATAATAGAAAACAGAATATTCCATTATGCAAAAAATATATTACACTATTTTCAATTGATCATTTTATTTAAATGCATAATTTCTTCGCTTTTTTGGTTCCCATTCTTCTACAACAAGTCTAATGTTCAATTAATCATTCTGAACAATTTCTTGATGCGGTATTAACTTTAGTATACCAGAAATAAAGTGTTGAATATCAGAATTAATTACCAATACAACATCTTCTTTATTAATTTCATATCATTCAATTACAACTAAAAACAGTCAATAATTTGATTAAAAATAACAATATTACATTAATTTTATTCAAAATTAATGGATTTAAGTTTTTTCTCATGTTTATTTGAAAAATATCATCCATAACTAAACAACAGAAATTGTTAACATTCAAAGAAAAATGAAAATGAAAATTACGTATTACTTTAAGTATTTCTTGAAAAAGAATTAACATATTTTTCTATTTTATTTTCAAGAAAAAGAACAAAAATGAAACAAATAAACATATTCTCAATGAGATGTTATGAATAATGAGAATTGTTATTTCAATTATTTTTATACATTCTGTTTCAATTATAACGTTTATTTTTAATGTTCTTTTATCTGAATATCATTATTTTAATATATTAACAGAATGAAATAACTAAATTATTCTAATTGCTTCACTAATTACATAATTGGTGTTTGTGTTATTTTGTTAAAATGTAATTATACTTATAGTGTTGTGTTTTTATTCATTCTTTATGTGTTATTCAGTTTATTGTTATTCTTTTATTGTTCATTTTCTTCCAATTCATTCATCTCTTCTTCTTATTTTATTAGTTCATCTGTTTCTTCTTTATTCTTTCATTTCTCCTATTTCTTTATTGTGTTTTATTATGTGATTTTTCTATTATGATAATACCGTTTGTTTCTATTGGAATTATTGTTAAAATATTATGACAATGATGATTGAAGTAACAAATGAAAATATAATGTTATGATGATAATTCATTTATTTCTCAATACTAATGATACATATTCTCATTCTTTTATTATGACTGTTTATCTTTGTTGTAGTATTTCATCTAATACAGCATTTTAAACTAATACACGAAATAAAGAA